>NW_011501513.1:0-40390 GCF_000495115.2 Populus euphratica | reverse complement strand
TTGTTTGGAGACTTGCCTCGAGGCAGACCATATCCTAGACCTAATCCTAAAGATACTAGACAACTAGTTATCCATGTGAAGGGTGTTAGTGGAGACAAGTTTGATGGAGCTTTTATGGCTTTATCATTCTGAGACAGACCACTATAATAAACATATGATTTTCACATCAAGATAAAAAGCCTGACATTCTATGGAGATATGGAAATATAAGAATTCCTTGATTGGGTTGTTAAATGTTATAAGGTTAAGGAGAACTCAAGTTTCTTGGAAGAGAAAATGGTAAAACTCATCATATATAACCTGAAGGTGGATCTTTTTTCTAGTAGAAACATTAGACATATATATGATTAAAAGAAAGAAGATAGCCTATTACATCATGGCTGTATATGAGGTAGTTGTTGGATAAGAGATTTCTTCCTCTTGACTATAAGTAATATTTGTTTCAATAATACCAGGATTGTTTACAAAGTAATAAATATCTCATTATTATACCATTGAATTTCAAAGGCTAGCAGAAAGTAATAGGCTTTAAGAGATAGAAAATCAACAGGTTATAAAGTTTATAAGAGGGTTAAAATCAACAATCCAAGATAAAATTAGGGTACAAATGTTGTTTATCTTCTCTAAGACGATAAAATGACATTAAAAGTTGAGATACTGATGAAAAATAAGGTTAGTAGTAGTAATATATTTGATAGGTTTGATCCTTTCACAAGGCTGTATAATGAGACAAATATATTGAAACAAAACAAGTCAAGTTCAAATTTGACCTTAAAATATTTGCTAATTAGTTTGACAAGATTAAGCATATTTATCAAATCGTATATAAAATCAAATTAACATTTTACAAGGAAATACTAGATATATGAAACTATATTACGATAAAATTTCAAATTAAATGGAGTTCAGTAACATGTTATTTTATATGAATAGATTTACTAGATGAATCTTGTCAAATATATCAGACTAGACCTTCACATACTATTTGAGACATATATAGGTGACATTTTTATGTGATTCAAGTTGGCTTGGAAACTAAACATCTTAAGCTTTCACACACACACACACATACACACACATAAAGTAATTATTTCAGAAGAGAGACTGATATGTTTAAAGTCAAGACTAAAATTTACCAAGAATATGCGAAAATTAGAGATTTAGGATACATGAAGAAATTTTAACATGAAGACTTTCTTTTTATTATCCTATTTTATTTATTTGTTTTAATGTTGAGTAATTATTTTAAATTTAGGTTTGTTTTAGCCCATTAATGTCTAAGGGTTTATTTCATTATTAAACTTATGTTAATTGATTACTAGTTTAGGTAAATTAACTTGCAACCTAAAAGAGGTCCATTATGACTAGTTAAAAGAGACTATATTATATGTTTTACAGCTATAAATTTTGGTAGCAAGTTGAAGAATAAACATGCGCTTTTCTTTGTTTGTTTGTGGTAAAATAATATTTTTTTGGCAGGACAAAGATTATACACTAATTTATTGAAGATTGACAGACTTTGTGGCATCATTTGCATACTTAGAGTTTTTAGATACAAGATTATCTTTGGGTCCAAGTCTTTTTTCAATACATTTGGTTTTTAGGTATAAGGTTACCTTTGAGTGGTTTTATCAAACCTAATTATTAGTTTTTTAGGTTGTTATCTACTTTGTTTGGAGTTACTTAACCATATGATCAAGAGGTCCACATCATATATTCAATCCTAATGATAAAGGAAAAGCAGTACAATCATCAAGGCTAGCTTCAATGAGGCCATATACTACTAGACCTAACAAGACTTTGGGAAAACAAGTTGACATAAACAAACTGAATAACCTTTATGTCAAGCTAATGATTGCCAAATGCTTTAAATACAGAGAACCAAGACATTGTTCCAGTAATTGTAGATGATAAAAACCAATCAATTTGATCGAAAAGCTATATTAGCCAGAACCCTCCAACGGTGAAGGCGAGCTATATGAACCTAATAGGGGTGCTAGATAGAATATGTATAAGTACGGTGATGATAATAAGAGACAAAACTATACGATTAGGAAGATACTTCTAACATCAGAGGTTATTGAGGATTCATAGTGAAATAGGTTATTTTGTACCCATTACACCATAAATAAAAATTTATTTAACTTAATTATCAATCAAGTTGTAAAAATATTATTAGTAGATATATTATTGATAAATTAAAATTCCCATAAGAACTACATCTTGAACCTTACAAAATTTGACATATTATGTTAGTAAGAGAGATAAGGGTAAACCAACATTGTAGAATACTTTTTTCTATTAGAAAGTATAAGGACGGGATGTAATGTGATATGATAGATATGAATGCATGTAGTTTGATCTTCGATAAACCTTGACAATATGATGTGGGTGCTAAACAAATTGGTAAAGATAATTTGTACATGATTAGAAAAAATAATGTGAATTATACCTTCTACCTTTAAAGAGAGAATCCAACCTTAAATCTTTTAAAGTATAAAGGAAGGTTTTCCTTACAATAACTATTTTAGAACTTGAGATGCAAGCAAAGGTACAAGACACTAGCAGATTCATGCATTATTTATGAAGGAATTAGTGGGTGAATGAGCAAAAGAGAAAAATATCAGACATTTTTCAAGCAATTAAGCCTTTACTTGCTGATTTTAAGGAGATTCTACCTAATAAATTGCCAGATAGATTGGCACCAATAAGAGACAATGAACATTAGATTGATTTGGTGATTAGTACTTAAAAGTGCATTTTTATAAAGGTTTTATAATAACGTATAAATAACTGATTAGTACTTGAAAGTGCATTTTTATCAAGGTTTTATATCATCATTTTGCACTTGAAGTATCAATAACTCCTTAACTAAAGCATGTTTTATAATAACGTATCTAATAATATAAGATACCTTTAATTTGTGGTAAATGTTTATTTTAAATGCAGGCCTATCACATAAATGAAAGTATTGATTGATAAATTTAAGAACTGAAATTAAAAGGACAAAGAGATGGTCAAACTTAGAAAAGAGATGTCGGAGCAATCCAAACCGGAACACTGTTCGGTAATTAGGTCATATCTGGAGCTATAGATCTCAGATTTAGGTATACTTTATATGGATGGAAAGGTAAGACATAGGCCTACAACTTTCATATAGAGCCCAAGATCTAAAAAGGCCATTTTCAAATCCAAATTATAGCAACAACAAAGAAGCCCGAATCTGTCTTCCAGCTCGAGCACTGTTCAGTATTTGGCCCATATCTGGAGTTCTAGAAATTCAAATGAGCTGAATTATTTACACAAGAAAGCTGAGATAATTTCCTACAACTTTGATGTTTTCAAGTGGCTCTAATTTTGACGTTATCAATAACATTTTGGGCAGACGAGAGAAGATAAGGATTGTCACCAAGTCAAGAGTTGGTCACCCACTCAACAATTAGTCATCAAATCAATAGTTCCCAATTTTGGCCTATAAAAGGAGGCATTTGCCATGCATTTAGGCATCTTGGTTTCCAGATCAAGATCATGCTCTTGCTTTCTCTCTTTGTATTCTTTGTAATGTTTATGCTTTGCTTTCATTAATATCAAGTTTATGTCTTTCATTTCCTTTCATTTACTAAGTTAACTTTTATCTTATTTATGTGCTTATTTTGTTTATTTATTTTTCTTTCTTTTATTATGTTTACCTAAGTTTATTATGTTAAGGTGAAAAGGTTATACTAATGGTGTAAGAATAAGTATAGTGTAAACTTAATATGGACTTTAATGTTTGATACTAACATGTTTTGTATTTGTTATCTTGGTCACTCTTTAATACTTTGCTTGTTAAATGACTAATCTTGATTTATGTTGTATAACACTTGGTACAACAAATGCTTGGCACTTTCATAGCCCATACTGTATGGTAAAACCGACACCTGAGCTATGAAAGGAACTTGATTTGTTGTTAACATAAGTTATAATCATGAATGCTTGACAAGATTTACAAGTACTAGCATTAATCGAATAAGATGACTAATGTAATCATGTTAACAATATATCATCTGATTGGAACCTCCTTTGTGTGTGGTTTCCAATTGAATAATAAGAGTTTATACTATACTTGTTTGACATACCATTAGTGGAACCTCTAACCTTGACATTTGTTATTATCATTGTTTAATCCTTACATTAATATTCCATCTCAAAGTTCACATCTTCTTCTTCTTCTTCTCCTTCTTTTTCTTTATTATTATTATTGTTGTTGTTGTTGTTATTAGTATTATTGTTGTTGTTGTTGTTATTACTATTATTGTTGTTGTTGTTATTGTTGTATTATTGTTATTTATAATTTGTACAATTAACCTCCCTGTAGTTCGACCCCGGTCTTGCCGGATTATTTATTACTTCTACACTCCTACACTTGGGAGAAGACATCAATCTTTTTGTCATGTCATTTGGCACCATGAGTTAGCTTACTGCTTGATCGCTTTTTATGATCGACTTGTTGTAACTCGCAAGTGCACGAGTGTACGATGTAGCAATTAACTCAGTGAGATCGAGGTCATATCCAGAGAGAGCTAGATCTAGAAAATAAGCTAGGTAACAAAAAAAACTCAAGAGAAATTAAATTAATAATAACTTGGTTGAAAATAATTGATGGATTTGTTTTGAAAGATGAAAACGTGTAAATAGATTTTAAATGATAAATCTTGGTCCAAATCAATTTTAATGGTGATGTATTGGTGATTCCTTCAAGATATATAAGATAACTCAACCTAATATCAACGATGGTGATATTAGATCGCAAGATATTACAATGAAGTTTAAAAGGATAAAGATTGATTATTGCTTAAGAATGAACAAGTACTTTCATATTAAGTAAGACATTGAATCAAGCAATCTCTATACCAAAACTAAAGTTTGTGCATAAAAATTCAAGATTATAACATTACCTAAATGGTTTCTAAAATTTCTTTGCAATAATAAATCATTCATGAAGAAAATGAGAAGATAAACATTAAGATTCATTCATATCTTAAAGAACTCACCTCAACCACCATCATCCTTGATTTGGATCCAAGAAAGAGATTAGCCAACCATGATTATATATAAGAACACTTTAATAAACATGAAATAACTTGAATTAAACTGAAATAATAAGTTTTACAAGTTAAAGAACCAAAATCTATAAAGAAGAACACAACACAATTTCAGTAAAAATTCGGACACAAATCTGATGCTAACTTTGGACAGCAATTTAGACCCCCTTATAAGCCTTTTCTCAAGATGTCTATTAGAGACCTATTTATAGGAAATTCTGTCAGCTTTCCAGATCATTAAATAACAACTCATTTGGACACCTGAGTCAAAAGTTATGGGCAAAATACCGAAAGGTGTTCTGAAACATCAAATCATGACAACTTTATAACCACTTTGGTGCACGTTTTTCTTCCTCATTTATGAGCTATCTCTTTCTTCTTTTTGACCCAAAATAATGTAAAAATTTCCCCTCCATCTTTCCATCCATGTGCTTGCCTTCTTGGATCAATGGATTACCCAAAATAAATCAATTGTTGTTGTGTGGACATGTAAGATCATGGATTGTGTTTGGGCTGATTTGGGGCTGATTTGGGGTTGAATTTAAGCATCAAATAAGTATACAAATATACCTATTATTTGGGCTAAGATTGACATTGAAACCTTGAGTGTTTAATGGTTGAAGTTTGCACACAACATAAGGCAAGTTTGGGCTTGAAATAGATCATATGATATTCTTTTCTAGAATTAGAATAGAATTGATTTTTGGGACAAATTTGGAGCACTTATTTGAACCAAGATTTGCTTCAATCTTCAACTAAATGTCTCTTCAATTCTTTGTTCTGAATTCCGACGTTGAATTTCCTGAATTAATTCATTTAAGCTCCAAAAACCTATCGAAACATTAAAAAAAACTTCATTACTAAAAAGCACATCAATTATTATAAAAAAAACCAAATAAAAACAATAAATACATATGTAAAATAAGAGACTTAATGACACTTTTGATGCACAATCACTTACCAAATCTTTCATGCAGTTGAATAAGTCCTAAAAAGGGTTATATATTCAAAGTGAAGGTAGAAGAGTTATTGAAAAAGGGATAGATTTAGGAGAGTCTTATTGTTGTGGAGTTCCAACATTATAAAGGTGGTAGCTGGTAGGTTTATAAAGATAATTGTGCCATCAATAAAATAACCATGGCATACAAGTTTTTAATTTTTTAGTTATATGACATATTTGATTAGTTATGCGAGGCACCAATCATTACAAAGATTAACTTGAGAAGTGATTACCATCATATTTGAATTCGACTAAGAGATGAGTGAAAGACTTTAAGATAAATAAGGGGTTGTATGAGTGGTTTGTTATGTCTTTTATGTTGTCTAATGCACCAAGCAGTTTTATGAGGATGATGAATAAGATTTTATATCTTTTTATAAATAAATTTATAGTGTTTTATTTTAATGATATCTTAATTTATAGTAGATTTGGTATTGGTTATATGGGACATTTGAGAAAGGTGTGTAATGTACTATTAAAAAAATAAATTATATATGATATCATGAAATGTAGTTTTATGAATGATAAGCTATTATTTTTAGGATTTATTGTTAGAGCAAATGATATACATATGGATAAGGAGAAGGTTCGAGCCATTAGATATGGGCTAGCCCATAAAACAATTAGTGGGGGTGATAGTTTTCATGGGTTAGCTACTTTTTATTGGTGATTCATCCAAAATCTCTATAATATTGTGGAACCCATTACCGAATGCATGAATAAAAGAGAAATTTTATTAAAAAGAAAAGACATAAAAAACTTTACAAAAGCAAAGAAAATTAAGGAATGCTCTAGTTTTAGAACTTTCATATTTTGATGAACTATTTGAGGTAGAATGTGATGCTTGTAGTGTCAGGATCGATGGAGTTTTGTCCTAGAAAAAATAATTATAATATTTTTTAGTGAGAAGTTGAGTGATGATTGGTTAAAGTGTTCCATATACGATAAAGAGTTATATATTAAACAATTAAAAAGTGAGAGTATTATTTGATTGGTAAGGAGTATGTGTTTTATTATGACCATGAGACACTGAAATGTATACGTAATTAATGGAGAATACATAATGACATGCATGCAAGATGGTTCACTTACCTATAATGTTTTTCAATTAGAATTGTGTATAACATTGTAGTTTATAATAAAGTTGTTGATGTTTTGAGTAGAAAAGCAACCTTGTTGATTACTCTAAGAGGAGAGATCATTGGATTTGATTATTTAAAAGAGTTGTATAAGCATGATGAGGATTTCAGTGAGGTGAAAGAAGTGTCAAAATCTTCTTGATGATGACTTTCACATTTATAATGAGATTTTTATAAAAAGTTTTCAACTTTGCATTTCTCAATCTTCATTGCAAGAGAAGGTGATTTATGATTTGCAAGAAGGAGGTTTGGTTGGTCATTTAGGGAGATAAAAAATTATTGATGTTGTTATTGACTAGTATTAATGGCCTTACTTGAAATAGAATATTGGTAAGTTTATGAAAAAAAAACATCATTTTTATCAAAATACCAAAAGACAAGTATAGTATATAGGTCTATATATGACTTTGTCTATTCCTGAAAACATATAGAAGGACTTGTCTATGGATTCTATACTTGGATTACCTTATAGACAATGAGGGACGAAATATGTATTTATTGTAGTTGATAGGTTCTTAAAGATGACACATTTTATTGCCTATAAAAAATGAATGATGCATCTACTATTTCTCAACTTTTCTTTTGAGAGGTGGTTTGTTTATATGAGGTACCAAAAACCATTACTTTTGACACGACCAAAAGATTATTATCTTCTTCCAATTACAAGAGTGTTGAAGTAATAAATAACCCGGTAAAACCGGGGTTGAACCACAAGGAGGTTAATTGTATAAATTATAAACAACAATAATACAACAACAACAACAATAATAAGAGAAGGAAAAGGAGGAGTACTAATAATAATAATAAAAAGAATAATAATAATAAAGAAAAAAAAGAAGAAGAAGTTGATGAGAACTTTGAGATGGAAGATTAATATGAGGATCAAACAATGATAAAAATAAATGTCAAGGTTAGAGGATCCATTAATGTTATTTCAAACAAGTATAGCATAAACTCTTTTTATTAGTCAATTAGAAACCACACACAAAGGAGATTCCAATCAGATTATAAATGATTAACATGATTACATTAATTATCTTATTAGAATAATGTTAATACTTGTATGTTGTCAAGCATTCCTGATTATAACTTATGTTAACAACAAATCAAGTTTCTTTTACACACCATACGGTTGAGCTATGAAAGTGCCAAGTATTTGCTATACCAAGTGTTATATAATATAAATCTAGATTAATCATCTAACAAGCAAAGTATTAAGAGTGAAAAAGATAACAAATATAAAACATGTTAGTATCAAACATTAAACTCCATGTTAAGTTTACACTATATTTATTCTTACACCATTAGTGTAACCTTTTCACTTTGACGTAATAAACTTAGCTAAACATAATGAAAGAGAGAAATATAAATAAATGATTAGTATTTAAAAGTGCATTTTTATCAAGGTTTTATATCATCATTTTGCACTTGAAGTTTCAATAACTCCTTAACTAAATCATGTTTTATAATAATGAATCTAATAATATAAGATACCTTTAATTTATGGTAAATGTTCATTTTAAATGCAGGCCTATCACATAAATGAAAAGATTGATTGATGAATTTAAGAACTCAAATTGAAAGGATAAAGAGATGGCCAAACTTCGAAAAGAGATGTCGGTGCAATCCAAACCAGAACACTGTTTGGTAATTGGGTCATATCTAGAGCTATAGATCTCAGATTTAGGTCTACTTTATATGTATGGAAAGGTAAGACATAGGCATACAACTTTGATATGGAGCCCAAGATTTAAAAAGGTCATTTTCAAGTCCAAATTGTAGCAACAACAAAGAAGCCCGAATCTGTCCTCCAACCCGAGCACTGTTTAGTATTTTGGCCATATCTGGAGTTCTAAATGTTGAAATAAGCTGAAGTTTTTACACAAGAAAGCTGAGACAATTTCCTACAACTTTCATTTTTCTAAGTGGCTCTAATTTTGATGTTATCAATGATGTTTTGGGCAGACAAGAGAAGATAAGGATTGTCACCAAGTCAAGAGTTGGTCACCCACTCATCAATTAGTCATCAAATCAATAGTTCCCAATTTTGGCCTATAAAAGGAGGCATTTGCCATGTATTTAGGCATCTTGGTCTCCAGATCAAGATCATGCTTTTGCTTTCTCTCTTTGTATTTTTTTGTATTGCTTATGTTTTGCTTTCATTAATATCAAGTTTATGCCTTTCATTTCCTTTCATTTACTTAGTTAACTTTTATCTTGTTTATGTTCTTGTTTTGTTTATTTATTTTTCTTTCTTTCATTATGTCTAGCTAAGCTTATTATGTCAAGGTGAAAAGGTTACACTAATGGTGTAAGAATAAGTATAGTGTAAACTTAATATGGACTTTAATGTTTGATACTAACATGTTTTGTATTTGTTATCTTGTTCACTCTTTAATACTTTGCTTGTTAAATGACTAATCTTGATTTATGTTGTATAACACTTGGTACAACAAATGCTTGGCACTTTCATAGCCCATATTGTATGGTATAACCGACACCTGAGCTATGAAAGGAACTTGATTTGTTGTTAACATAAGTTATAATCATGAATGCTTGACGAGATTTACAAGTACTAGCCTTAATCGAATAAGATGACTAATGTAATCATGTTAACAATCTATAATCTGATTGGAACCTCCTTTGTGTGTGGTTTCCAATTGAATAATAAGAGTTTATACTATACTTGTTTGACATACCATTAGTGGAACCTCTAACCTTGACATTTGTTATTATCATTCTTTAATCCTTACATTAATCTTTCCATCTCAAAGTTCTCATCAACTTCTTCTTTTATTATTATTATTATTATTATTATTACTACTACTACTACTACTATTATTATTATTGTAATTATTGTTATTATTATTATTACTATTATTATTGTTGTTGTTGTTGTTACTATTGTCATTTATAATTTGTACAATTAATCTCTCTATGGTTAGATCCCGGTCTTGTATAGAACTTTGTTTCTTTTCTCTTGTTTCTTCTTCTTTTGTTTTCTTTTTCCTTTTATTCTATTCCTACACGTGCATGAGATTGTGGTCACGTACATCAAGTGGTAGACTTTGTAGGGTATCCTCATCATTTTCAGAAAATATGGCCGAAGAAGATAATCAATCACTTCATGGCCGAAGAAGATAATCAATTACTTCATAATGAGAATAATGAGAATAATCGTGCTAGAACACTTAGAGACCACATGAATCCTACAACAACAAGTGCACCATCATGCATAGTTTTTCCTCTCGATGCATCTCATTTTAATTTTTAAGCCAGGCATTATTCAACTTTTACCTTCTGTTCATGGCTTAGATTTAGAAAATCCATACTTGCATTTAAGGGAATTTGAGGAGGTCTGCAACATATATAATAATTTAAATTATAGCATGAACACCATTAGATTAAAGCTTTTTCCTTTTTCATTAAAAGATAAAGCTAAAACATGGCTACAAAATTTAAGACCAGGATCCATGCAAAATTTGAGACCAGGATCCATTCGTGCTTGGCATGAAATGTAACAACAGTTTTTGAAGAAGTTTTTCCCATCTCACAGAACAAACTCTTTCAAAAGACAAATCACTACTTTCACTCAAAAACTAGGAGAAACATTTTACCAATGTTGGGATAGGTATCGAGACTTGCTTAGTACTTACCCTCATCATGGTTTTGAAACATGGAGATTGGTTTCACATTTCTATGAAGGGTTAACACCTAAAGATAGGCAAATGGTTGAATTGATGTGCAATGGAACTTTTGAAGATAAAGACCCTGATGAAGCAATGGAGTACTTAGACTTGTTAGCTGAAAATGCTCAAAATTGGGACACCACGGGTACTTATGAGGCACCGAGTAAAACTCAACCTCATACATCTAGTGGAGGTATGTACAACCTTAGGGAAGATCATGACCTTCAAGCCAAGTTTGCATCTTTAGCTAGAAAAGTCGAGGCACTAGAATTGAAAAAGAGTGGTCAATTAAAATCTGTTGAAAACATTGTGTGTCAAATCTGTGAAACAAATGAACACTCAACCAACGATTGTCCAACCTTGCCTTCTTTTAAAGAATGTCTCCATGAACAAGCCCATGCTTTAAACAGTTTCCAAAGGCCCAACCACAACCCATACTCACAAACATACAACCCTGGTTGGAGAAATCACCCAAATTTCAATTGGAAGAGTGAGAACAACAATGCACAAACTTCACAACCACAGTTTCAAGCACACTATAATTTCCAAAATTATCATGGATATGCACCTCCTTATGCTCCACCTCCTACAAGAAATTTTGAGGAAACTTTGTATGCATTCATTGAAAAGCAAGAGACAATCAACACTCAACTTGCTCAAAGCATAACAGATTTTAAAGATACTCTTGCAAAATTAACATCTGCTCTCAGTTTCCAAGAGAAAGGTAAGTTTCCATCTCAAACACAACAAAATCCCAAAGGGCAATACAATGCAAATGCAAGTAGTTCCGGAAGCCAACACATGGATCAAGTCAAATCAGTCACTACTCTGCGCAGTGGTAAGGTTATTGAAAAACCCTCTCTTGAACCTTATGAGAAAGATGATGAGTCAATCTCTGAGGGTAAGGAAGGGGATGAATCTGAAAATTGCAAAGAAAAGACTGATCCTCTGCCAGCACTTCCATTTCCTCAAGCCATGACCAAACAAAGGAAAGTCAATCACAATTCTGAAATTTATGAAATTTTCAAACAGGTAAGGATCAATATACCTTTGCTGGATGCTATTAAACAGGTTCCTTCCTATGCTAAATTTTTGAAAGATCTATGCACTGTGAAGAGGAAACTGAATGTGAAAAAGAAAGCCTTTCTAGCCGAACAAGTAAGTGCTATTCTTCAAAACAATAATGCTTTGAAATATAAAGACCCTGGTTGTCCTACAATTTCTTGCTTTATTGGAGAGCATAAAATTGAAAGAGCCTTACTTGATCTTGGAGCTAGTGTGAATTTACTTCCATATTCAGTTTTTCAAAGTCTCAATCTAGGTGAGTTAAAACCAACTTCTATATCTCTTTTACTTGCCGATAGATCTGTAAAAGTGCCTAGAGGAATAATTGAAGATGTGTTAGTACAAGTCGATAAATTCATTTATCCTGTGGATTTTATTGTCTTGGACACAGAACCTGTTGAAGCATGTAATTCATTTCCTGTTATTTTAGGACGTCCATTTCTTGCAACTTCTAATGCATTGATTAATTGTAGGAATGGACTGATGAAGCTATCATTTGGAAACATGACATTGAATTGTTGTTACTATGATGGCAGAGTAAAGGAGCTCTTTTGTTAAAGTGACTCTTGAGATGCATCTTAATAACCATTCTTAACAAGGTCTATTATAATACTTCCTGAAATATTCAGATTTACAAACTTTTGCATTATTATCACTTAATTCTGCTCATATACTCATTTAACATATATTCTTAAACCTTAATTTTCACACACACACTTTAACATATGATGGTGGGTTGCACATTAGATTATTACATTATTTATGTTCTTTTGTTAAAGGTAACAACTAAGGGAAAGGGATAGTATATAATTTTTTTAAAAAAAAGAGCAAAACAAAAGAAAAAAAAAAGAAAAAAAATGATGATAATAAAAATGTAAATAAGTTTGGTTTTGTAGCCTCCCTAACCTAAGCAATTAAGCCTGAAAGGGGTGTTTTAACACCTAATACCCTAAAGTCAACTGACTTGGGAGCTATTGACCCAACGTTTGTTACATGGGTTGAGGAAAAAAACTTAAGAAAATCAAACATTGCACTATCTACATATCAGTATCTGCGACCCGAGTTACTAAACTCGTAGGGGTATCTCAACACCTAATGCCCGAAGACCAACTGGTCTGGGAGTCATTAGCTGAAAGCTCATTACATGGGTTAAAGATGCATGATGTTTTAATTTATATATATATATATATATATAAGAAGAAGAAAAAAAAAGAAAAAAAAAGACAAAAATAATAATCTCAACCCAAGGAAGTTAACCTTAAACATTAGAACAAAAATTTTGTTATCTTCCAAGAAAGCCCCATAATTAGGTGTTGATCAATTAAGCACAAAGAAAAACAAAAGAAAGGTTTATTAATATCTTGTTAAGAGGTATTGAGCAGATATATAAATTTAATGAGAGTTTGTTTATCTGGATAGATTAATGGAAGTTAAATGATGAATACCTTGCTTTGTGGAATTTGCAAATTGTTTTTCTATTTTAACGCTTTGATTACTAGGGACTAGTAATAAGCTGGTTGGGGGGTGTGATTAGTACTTAAAAGTGCATTTTATCAAGATTTTATATCATCATTTTGCACTTGAAGTATCAATAACTCCTTAACTAAATCATGTTTTACAATAATATATCTAATAATATAAGATACCTTTAATTTATGGTAAATGTTCATTTTAAATGCAGGCCTATCACATAAATGAAAGGATTGATTGATAAATTTAAGAACTCAAATTGAAACGATAAAGAGATGGCCAAACTTAGAAAAGAGATGTCGGTGCAATCCAAACCGGAACACTATTTGGTAATTGGGTCATATCTGGAGCTATAGATCTCAAATTTAGGTCTACTTTATATAGATGGAAAGGTAAGACATAGGCCTACAACTTTGATATGGAGCCCAAGATCTAAAAAGGCCATTTTCAAGTCCAAATTGTAGCAACAACAAAGAAGCCCGAATCTGTCCTCCAACCCGAGCACTGTTTAGTATTTTGGCCATATCTGGAGTTCTAAACGTTGAAATAAGCTGAATGTTTTAAACAAGAAAGCTGAGACAATTTCCTACAACTTTCATGTTTTCAAGTGGCTCCAATTTTGACGTTATCAATGACGTTTTGGGCAGACAAGAGAAGATAAGGATTATCACCAAGTCAAGAGTTGGTCACCCACTCATCAATTAGTCATCAAATCAATAGTTCCTAATTTTGGCCTATAAAAGGAGGCATTTGCCATGCATTTAGGCATCTTGGTCTCCAGATCAAGATCATGCTCTTGCTTTCTCTCTTTCTATTTTTTTGTATTGCTTATGTTTTGCTTTCATTAATATCAAGTTTATGCCTTTCATTTCCTTTCCTTTACTTAGTTAACTTTTATCTTATTTATGTTCTTGTTTTGTTTATTTATTTTTCTTTCTTTCATTATGTCTAGCTAAGTTTATTATGTCAAGGTGAAAAGGTTTCACTAATGGTGTAAGAATAAGTATAGTGTAAACTTAATATGGATTTTAATGTTTGATACTAACATGTTTTATATTTGTTATCTTGTTCACTCTTTTATACTTTGCTTGTTAAATGACTAATCTTGATTTATGTTGTATAACACTTGGTACAACAAATGCTTGGCACTTTCATAGCCCATACTGTATGGTATAACCGACACCTAAGCTATGAAAGGAATTTGATTTGTTGTTAACATAAGTTATAATCATGAATGCTTGACGAGATTTACAAGTACTAGCATTAATCGAATAAGATGACTAATGTAATCATGTTAACAATATATTATCTGATTGGAACCTCCTTTGTGTGTGGTTTCCAATTGAATAATAAGAGTTTATACTATACTTGTTTGACATACCATTGGTGGATCCTCTAACCTTGACATTTGTTATTATTATTGTTTAATCCTTACACTAATATTCCATCTCCAAGTTCTCATCTTCTTCTTCTTCTTCTTTTTATTTATTATTATTATTATTACTACTACTATTACTAGTAGTGTTATTATTATTATTGTTATTGTTGTTGTTGTTGTTATTGTTGTTGTTGTTATTATTGCTATTGTTGTTGTTTATAATTTGTACAATTAACCTCCCTGTGGTTCAACCCTAGTCTTGCCGTGTTATTTATTACTTCGACACTCCTGCACTTGGAAGAAGACATCAATCTTTTAGTCGTGTCAATAAACAAGATAAGAACATAACTAAGGTAAAACTTAACTAAGTAAAGAAAAAAAATGAAAGAGATAAATAAGATATTAATGCAAGCAAAACTTAAGTATTACAAAAATACAAGAGAGAAAGCAAGAGCATGATTTTAATCTAGAAGTCAAGATGCCTAAATGCATGGGAAATGCCTCCTTTTATAAGCCAAAATTTAAAACTATTGATTTGATGACTAATTGTTGAGTGGGTGACCACATATTAACTTGGTAACAATCCTTATTTTCTTGTTTGAACAAAACGTCATTAATAACATCAGAATTTGAACAAACCATACCCATGAAAGTTCTAGGAAATTGTCTCATCTTTCTGGATAAAAAACATTAAGGTCATTCGTACTTCTAGAACTCGAGATTTGGGCTGAACACTGAACAATGTCTGGGTTGCAGGATAAATTCAGACTTCTACGTTGTTACTAAGATTTGGACTTCCAAACAATAGAATTGAGTCTTGCCTTCTAATGAAAGTTTTAGGTCTATTTCTTAGCCTTCTATCGATATAAAACAAACCTAAATCTAAGATCTACAGCTCTAGATATGACCCAATTACCGAACAGTGTTCCAGTTTGGACTACACCAACATCTCTTTTCTAAGTTTGGTCTTCTTTTTGTCCTTCCAATTTCAATACTTCCACTCATTAATTAATTCTTTTATTTATGTGATAGGCCTGCATTTAGGATGAATATTTACCATAAATTAAAGGTATCTTATGGTATTAGACTTGTTATTATAAAACATGCTTTAGTTAAGGAGTTATTGATACTTCAAGTACAAAATAATGATATAAAACCTTAATAAAAAATAAACTTTTAAATAATAATCAACTTTTAATCGAGACAATAAGTTTCTTAGTCACTTTAAATGTACATGATGGAAATTATATCACTCTTCATTACAGTTCAGTAACACAATACATTCATTAACAAATGAGCAAACAAGGTTGTTGAGTTGGACATTATGATACTTAATAAGAAGCATTAGTGGTGATAAGCCAAAATAGTGGAAGTATGCCTTTGCATAAGCAGAATTTCATACAATAATGCTAGGCACAGTGCCTCGTGTAAATCACTATTTGAGATTGTGTATCTACAATGTCCTAAACATGTGTTAGATCTTATGTTAATTCAAAAAGATTTTGGGTTTAGTGTGGCTGCTAAGAATATGATTGTGGATGCTTAAATTACTATGGATGATGTGAAGCAAAAGGTAATGAAGATCAATACCAAATAAAAGGAAGTTATCAATAAACATCATCGTGCTAAAATGTTTGAGGAAGGAGATAAGGTCATGGTGTTCCTTCACAAAAAGAAATTTCTAGTAAGGTCATATAGCAAGCTGTAATAAAATAAATATGGTCTTTGCACCACCCTGAAGAAGGTTAGTGACAATGCTTATGTTATCAATTTACCTAATAAAATAAGTATTTTCAAAACTTTTAATGTGACATTTATTCTTTTTATGATGAACATCATTTGTATCTAGAGCTTAGAGATGACTAACATGGAAGGTATTACAACTATATTTAAGAACTAGATAGACAAGACCAAACCTAAAGATAAGTTTGCAAAAAAGTACAAAAGCATCTAATATGGAGCTTGAGATTGTTGTTTTAATTATTTTTCTAGTTAATTTTAGATTTTAATTATTTATGTTTAATTAATATTTAGGGATTTTAATACTAGATGGATTCTATTAATTAGGTAAGTTTTAATTAGAAATTATTTTTTATAAAATATTTTAGTTTTAATTAGGAGTTATTTTTCCATAAAACATTTTATCACTAATATAAATATGGATGTTTAGTTTCTTTTTAAAAAAAATTATTATTCAGACTTTTAATAAAATACTAAGTTTTTTCTAATTTTTCTATAATTTATATTTGTAATCTTATAACTTGAGAACTCTAACTTTTATAAATATTATTCATTGCATGTGGGGAATTCAATGAAAATGATTTTGCCCTTTAATCATGTTGGTAAATGTAAATCAGAGTTCATAAATCTTTTTAATGGGTTTAATTTTTTTTATTTTTAGACCGATTATATGTTTTGGAATTGAAAATAAAAATATGGTTACTAAAGTTTCTAGAATGTATGTGAGGGTTTTTTTAAGATGAAAACAAATAGAAATTTAGGTTATGAGATCAAAAATCATGTTGATGATAAAAAAAAAAAGAAGAAGAAGACATGTTTTGTTGAAAGAAATAAAAATACATAAATAAAAAATGATGATTTTGACTAAAGAAATTTTTTTTTTCTCTAGAGTTTTAATCCTTTCACAGTTTTTCTTTTTAATAATTTATCAGTTTATTATTCATTATCTTTTCATTTATTAATTAACTAGTTCTATGATAATAAAAAACTTCTACAATGCCCAAAATTTCTTTTCTATTAAAAATTAATTTTGAATCCTGCCTGGACAGTTTTTCAAGGTAATTAGCATCAACGTTTTAATATCCTTTCCTATTTTCTACGCTCGACCGACCATGCACAGCCTTGCAGATGTCAAACCACTATATTACATAATAAATCAACTTTCAAAAGCGTGGGATGTATGAAGGAGACTGCTGTAAAATGTTAGAACTCTGTTAAAATAAGTGCAGAACTTGGATGCAGAACGTCATCCAATCAATGAGTGATGGTAAAATTCTATGTTTTTACATGATGAGGTGATAGGGCAAAAATAAAAAAGGGAGGACAGCCCCAGGCCAAGCGACTCCAACTACAAGAAAAATTGCATTTGACAATACAAAGGATTTTATGAATCCTGAATCATCTCTGAACCAGCAAGATTCAGCAACTACATCAAGTCATCTTACATAAAGGAGATTGTTAATATGTACATATCATGCACTTAAAGTGCTGTCAGGAATTTTGGGCATCTCGTTGATAGGGCATAATCAACCTTGCAGCTCTGCTATCTCGCAAGACTCTAATTACCGATGCCTGTCTCAAACAAATTGCTGAGGGCATAAGCTATGTCCCATGGGCACAGAATGATAATCCATATATCATCTTGAATTAATCCTCGGAGGCACTAGAGGTTGGCCTTTGCCTGCATTGTAGGACCTTTTGCTTTGCAAACTTCGTGGAGGAACAACACCTTCGGAATATCGTCCACCATCTAGGTCCTGGAGTGACTGGACATCTGATGCTGTAGATTTTTTGGAATTCTGGAGCGGTTTCCCCTCTTTTCCCAATCCTTTATCTTTTTCTAGATTTTGAAAAGAAGGTATTTCTGAACCCCGGCTCTTCTCCAGGTTTTGATCTGGACCTCGGCCCTTGTCCATATTCTGGATTTCATTTGCAATCTGGCTACGGCGTTCCTTCAGAAAGTTGAGTCGGGTAGTCAATCTTGTCAATGCAGAAGTGGTGGAATTCACTCCCTATTGGGCACACAGTTGTGGCAAGTAGCATGAATACATCTCATATAATATTTACTTTTATGAAATAACATGCTTTAAGCCATCTTGGCCACGTGAAATTTGCACTCACTTTCATAGTTTCAACAGAAAACAAAGAGCTTTTTATTCCACAAGATTCGGAAGTCCATCCTTCCTAAACATATTACCCATCCTACCCAACCAAGGCAATAATTTGATTTGGCATAGAGTACCCTATTTCCCCAGCACAACTAGAAAGTTCAGCCTACCTCACTCCTTGTACTGGACCTCTTGAAATTGGTTGAAGAAACGAGCCTGGAGTTGCCACTATGTGCTGAATCCAGCTGCTGGGTTTCAGTCCCATCCATACACGTATCCTGCCATAAGAAACCTCCCATAGTTGACTTCCTTTATATATTTTTTCACAATCTACTAACACGATCTCAATATATATATATAATCAATGCAATCAAGGAGGATAAATTGGAAGGGCTGAAGGTCAAGTTGTCCATTAGGCATGGAGAAGCTGCCTTTATATATTTTTTCACAATCTACTAACACGATCTCAATATATATATATATATATATATATAAACCCTCTTCCAGCAGCCTTGACAACTTGATCAGGATTCTCTAACAGCTGAAGAAATTTGTTATTATAGTTTCAAAAAATTAAGCCAAGAAAAAACCGAGAAAAACATGAAAAAAAAATAATAAGAGGCATTAATATAATGGCACATGTCGGTTCATTAGGGTTTTAAAGGTAAACTCAGTAATTTTATAATCCAAGAAAAAACCTAGGAAAACATGAAAAAAAAAATAATAAAAGAGGCATTAATATAATGGCACATGTCGGTTCATTAGGGTTTTATAGGTAAACTCAGTAATTTTATAATCCTGTTTGTCTATTCCTACTTGGAGAGACAAATTGACCTCTACCGTTCATACATGAGACTGGATTGAAAAGTATAAAAGATGTTTGGGCAAGCAAAATTTTACTGGGACGCGAAAGAATTAATAGGCCAAAGTAACATAATAAGATAGATCGAGCCACATGCTGCAAGTGCATACCTTGCTTGCAGGACGTCTAAATGAAGTACCAGTAGCTTCAGCATCCTTCTGTTCATTCCTGAAACAATACAATATTAACCACAGCACCATGACACACCACATCCATTCAGTTTCTTTTTATTACGTACAAGCATCATTTTGTGATTGTCCAGTCCTCCCCCAAAAAAGAAAGAAAGAAGGGAAAGGTTTTTCTTTTAAATGAGGGCTTCTCATATACTTCATCTGTTTGAAGCACAAGAGGCTTTGTAAACAAATGTCTAAACACCACTCAAACATGGGGTATGAAAAGCAAAAAAAAAAAAAAAAAAACAAGTTACCATTTGGCTTCATGCAACGAAGCATTCATGGGCTGATTGATCAAACCATGCATAGAACCAGAGTGTTGCTCATGCTGTTGATTAAACTGTGCACCTGCATCAATGACCTTCCACTTCAAATTGGCAACATTTGCATCTGCTTGAGTTATTTCCTCAAGACCTGCCCTTATCTGTAGCACAATAATAAAATTAAGAACTCAATGCTACAATCAAGAACAATTATACAAGTTAATGAAGAGGTGAACTAACATTTTCATCAATTGTTACTGGAACTTGCAAGGGTCCTTTAGAAGTGTTAAGTTCTGCTTCTAGAACTTTTCTCTTATCTCTCTCCTTTTGCAGCTGTTCCTGTAGTCTTGCCACCTGTAAATACAGTGAATGCCCACAGTTCAAAAACCCTAGGAAACAACCAATCAATCTAGTATTTGTAAGAAGGGAAAGGCATAGTCATCGCATCACAATGTTGTAAGGGAAGAAAATGATAAATAAAAACCATGCAATAGCAATCATTTTATGGCAATCTTGAATTCCCCAAAGTAAAGGTTTCAAATAGCTTCCCCCTACACCGCCAAACAAAGAAAACTTCCCGGCACCTTCATGTAAAACTATCTTGAAAAGAACTCAGGTATCTATTCCCCCTCTCCCAGCTCCATCCAACCCAACAGGAAGAAATAAAGAGAGAAATTAAAATTAAGGAGAAAAACAATCACAGCATGCTTCACACACAAGCAAAATATTTAACAAAATCAATGACACTATTTCAGACATGGAATGTGTTAGTGAAATAAAAGCATATTTTTCATCACTTTTATCAGTATAAAAGGAATATAACAACCACTGCACTAAACTCTCGAACCCTTAACATGAATCTCTGCTTGTCCAGGTCATGTAAACATCCTTGGAAGAATCATCAGGAAAGGGAAGGAACTGAGGGAAAGTAACAACAGAAAGGAAATGGAACATACATCTTGCTGGAGAGCTTGACGATGCTCGTGCAAAGCCTTCTTTCGTTTTTCCAACTTGGCTTGCAGAATGGCATTACCTTTGATCTATGAAGGAAAATACAGCAAATTATTGAAGTGAAAAAAGAACTCATGAAACTCCATGTACTGACATGATGAGGTGTTATTTCAAGCCCCACCTCTTCAGAAATTCTATTTTGCAACTCAATTCTACTTGCCTCCAGCTTCTGGATTTCAACACTAAACAGTCAAAAAGTCAGATGATCAGCATGGCTAGAGATGATAAAAAACATTCCATGACACAGAAAGATTTGATGTGAATTCCAAAAGCAAGAACGAAACTTAACATGCCATGTTATGAAAGTTGCAGCAGCATTTAATCCATAAATAAGATGAATGGATCGTTCTATGGATAAAGCTATCTTCAGCATAATAAAAATCATGGGAGCTAGACATCACAAAGATGTCACTAACCTGAATATTTTTCAATGAGTAAGAAACAAAGCGTTAATAGCAGGAAAGTGCACACCAAGCATTGACTAATTGAATTGACAGGAGATAAACTTTAAAGTACAAAAATTAGGGTGACACTGAAGTTTCGCCATTTGTTTTGTGAGTGTATTTATGTAAGAATATTCGTGCTATAAATCTTTTACCATTAAAGTACAGAAAATGAGAAGGAAGAGCTGGATCTAAGTTAGAGAGTTCCGAAGCATGACATTCAAATCTTCACTGTGCACCAAAATTAAAGTCAGCATAGGAACTGATTGACAAGAATCGACAACAACCTCCTGACACTAGGAATTCCTAATTCCAACCAATCTTCCAGATGAATGGAGGTAATAACCGGGGTTTCAATTTTTCTAGTGCTAGATGGAGCCTTCAATTTCAAACCCAAAGTTCTCCTAATTACTAGATAAAATATTTCATCAGTGTATCAATTAGAGTTCACTTCCTCATAATTTGTAGACATCTATTTGATCCAACTAACATACTACGGTAATTGTCCTCTTTAATTCAGACATACAGAAAGTGACCACTGACAATAAAAAACTTTTCTTTTGTAATGGATATTTTGCTAGAACTAAACTTCATATATATTAGAGTTATTTCCTCAGAATTTGGTGATATCTATTTAATCCAGTTAAGATAAAATGGTAATTGTGGTTTTTAGTTCAGACATACAGAAAGTGACAGCTGGTTGTATAAAGGCTTGCTTTTGTAATTGATATTTTAGACACGCATAAATACTTGGGTAGCTAGCACCTACTGCATTTTTTAAACACGCATAAATACTTGGGTAGCTAGCACCTACTGCATTGTTTAAACTGACAAATGGTTGTGTCCACCACATTCCACATTTATCCCTTATGCCTATAGCCACAAGCAAAGAGTATAACAAGTGGAAAAAAACCCACCTACAGTGGTAATGCCAAGAATGTTGTGCATACGTTTGATGAAACAAAGATGCAAAAAGAATGCTTTTGTAAACAGAACCATGATCCATACAGACGAGATATATACTTACTCATCCTCAATAGGGTAATCAATGGATTCCATGGAAAGGTTCTTCTTGGCCTGAATTCATGCCAAAGGGGATTAAAAAAATATAATTAGTGATGCTTATATTGCACAAACATGCCCTCTTTGAGATAAGATAATGATTGACTGTGTGATGTTAGATGCCCTTTGGCAAGCGAAATCATTTAGTCACAAAGACTTTTGGGGGAGCATGACTGAAGGAAATGGCAAGCCAAATCATAGATCTATAAAACATGCACTCACAGATGTACGTCCCCAAACAGTTGGACGCTTTCCACGCACAGGTCCATTTGATATAGTTGAAGGTTTTTTAGCATCTGGGGATGCCTTGTGATCAGCATTCTTATTCTTGAAACTTGTTTCGGTAGAAACATCTACAGACAGGTCATCTGACTTATCTGACAGCATTGCCAAACTGTTGTTACTTTGATCTGGAATATCCTCCCTCTTTTCTACGTTATCATGTCGATGTGATGAGGTTTGAACTGGACTTGATGACAACTTTTGTTCAACTTTCAAATCATTGTCTGCTTCAGGTTCAGGGGACTTGGAACCAGAATTACAATCATTACTGCCCTGCATCTTTAAGGCATACAGAATAAGAATAGTTTTTGCTCTTAAATTTCAAATGAACGACCAAAAATAAAAAGAAACTAAGTCAATAATGGGGCAAAGGCATAGCAGATGACAGCACAAGAAGCATTTCAAATTATAAAGAGGCATGAGTGGAGAACAAAATATTAGACTTTGGCCTGTAATTCCATTGAAAAGAACTCCAGAGTTAAAATTGCAGAATAGATCCATAGTTTTGCAGTAAATTTAATAATTGCAAGGTTTAAACAAGATCATCATTTTGTACAAAAAATGCAGGTTAAAGTCCAGTGGATGGACCTCATAGTCAGACAGATCATCTTCGCCAGATTCACCACTCTGAGTGCAGGTTCCACTTGATGCATTGTCATGATCTTCATCTGTATATACATTAGATTCTTCCGTTGCATCATCTACATAAGACTCATCATCATCAGTTACCTCCTCATCCTCACTTCTACATTCATCTGAGTCAGAGTACAGTCCTGGAGACATGGAACCTTCCTGTGGACACAGAGCAAATTCAAGAAAGCATTAAAACAAAAACTGGTGCCAGAAGAAGTAAACACTATAAAATGGAGAAAGCATGGCCAAGACATTCAGCTTTGAATTTACTATACCATAAAATAATATTTAACAACAGCCTCTATGACCTATCATTTTCTGTTCTGTTGTGCTATAAAGTTCCCATATCATTTGAAGCTTTATGCTATTCTTGTTCTTATTCCTCAAGTGAAACAGGGTGAAATTCTGGGGTAGTTTCTGGTAAAACTGATGGTAGGGATGATAAGGATACCAAGGCATCCATAACCAGAACTGCAAAGCAGTTAATGAAACAATCCTTTAACTTGTGTTGTGCATCAAATAATTGTTGGTCACTTCATTAGACTCCAGAGTAAACAGAAAGTGTTTTGAACCTAGTTAATATGCAGCTCTAAACCTGATCAGGAAGAAGAGATTCCTAATTTAAACATCCAGTGTCTGTATTACACAAAGCCATACTGTACTTGAGTTAAAACAACAACAGAGACTTGCAGCTTACACTGAATATTTTTTCATACTCTTCCAATAATGTTATAACAATGGCTTGTGCATGATTAGCTGCAGCAGCTGCTTTCAGAAGCTGGATGGAACCATCACCACCCACATTAAAATTGGATTCAATTTCACAGTCACCGGCCAGAAGGGGACGAAGAAGTAAGGGAGCCATACAAGCAGCCACAGCAGATGTGCTCATTCGGTTTGCAGCTTTGTGAGAGGCCACAGTTTGCATCATTAAAAGAATTCTGAACAAAAAAGGGAAATGAAGCAAAGTGCTACAAAACAATGCAAGAAGTGCAGAGCAGATGGGTAACATTCAGTCCTCCGGTCAGAAAGACAATAGGTAAGGAAAACACAAACAAGATAGTTTGATGCTCCAAATCAACAAGACTAAAAAAAAGTTCAGTCAACAAATCTCATTTATATTCTGTTACATCATCAAATCCTAATAATCCTTTTTACCAAGTGTCAAATTCCAACATTCAATTCAAAAGTACGAGAGAATCATCTACCTCTGCAATAAGCGACGATTTGGCTCTGGGAACGTTTCGCATATTGCAACCCGCATGGCATTTACCCTACTCCCACGATCAGTTCCTAAACATTATTATATCATCAAAAAATGCAAAATCAGAAACCTAATGAATTATGGAGTGCTAAAAAAATTTTATGGTACAAGAAAAAAATGTTGAACATAATTCAACGGAATGATTACCATTAAATTTTCAAATTTCATCATTTACAGCATATCTACAGATACTTAAAGATGCCAGGGAATTGGGAAAAGACTCGATCTTTGACCCAAGTCAGTAACATAGCCATTAATCCACAAAATTGTTTATTAACCTTAAAGCAGACCAGTTTATTAATGACAAACAGAAAATAAAGCTTCTAATGGATTTCAAACTGCATCTACCAGTCACCATCATTACCAATATTAACATTCAGGCATAAAATTTCTTCTGAAGTGGAACAAGAAAACCCATTTGTTAAAAAAACATAACCAGATTAATGAAGTGATAAACATAAAGGAAACTAAATAATCAACACTTGCAACGTGCATACCTAGAGCATGTACATGCAAAAGATAGTACTGACAACTAGGAAAGTACATGGTTGGAATAAAATTGGAATATATATGCTCATGCTTTACACATGTATACTTGTTTTCCAATTAATTCATCAGACAAGCAACGTCACGGTACCTTTTAGTTTTCAAAAACTCTACAAACATGGTAACGGAAAAACAATTTGTGGAGCAAGCTGTGTAATTGGATGTAAAGATTGTGAGTGATGAATTTTATATGAAAGATAATGGTTGGGCATTAACACAATATTTAATGCACTCGTCCAGTATAAATTTTGTAACTATAGCATAAGGCAGCACAGGAACAGATGAATATAATAAAGCACACAATTCAGGAACAGACTTACGACATGCTTCTAGCAGTGCATTGCAGCATGATGTGGGGACTGGAGATGATGGCAACTCTCGAAGGAAATACTGTCATATTGCAAGGACATTAAACAAAGAACATAAAGATTGCTTGTGAAATTCACAGGAATCAAAACTTTATTGCAGCAGGAAAGAGAAACACCTTGACACAATCAGCAATGACATGTGCATCCTCCTTCGGAGAGAACTCAGTTTTTCCTAAGGCACACCAAAAACCATTATTTTGAGTAACTCTAAAAATGAAAACATAACTAAGAAACATCAATGCAACTGGTTTCCTAGTCTATACTGCTTTACTAGTAAAGAGGGTCTCAATTCTTATATTTTCTTGACAATTTGATTTTTTGTGAGCAACTGTTAAATATGAAGTCAAAGAAATGGATATCTTAGCTTTAAAACTGTGTTTGTGCTAGAATGTGAAAAATTAGAAAAGACAACCATGCGGACCTGAATTTCATAGTAAATAAAAAGTACAGAGGTTTACTGAGGACAAAATATATCTTAATAAACTAACCCTGTTCAAATTCCTTAATTCGATGCTCAACATCATCAACATCTGCAGCTTGCCGCAAGATGCCTTCCACCTTTATTCCTGTTAACCAATTTCAGTCAGTCAGATTTGGACAAGTTCGAAAAAACAAAAATATCAGTACATATTTAAACCAAAAATTGAAGAAGACTTCCAAACTCTAAAACTAATGTAGATTAACAGAAGTTCTATATAGGAGACCATTATTAAGGTAAACAGTTCGAGAAGAAAAGCAAAAATGAAGAATGTATTGATCCATGTTAAATATTTCTTTTGTTATTTGTGTGGGAGAGAGAGAGTAGAAGAGATATTATATTTGTCTAAGATAGGGCATTTCAAAGTCATAATAGCCTATAACACTTGAAAAAGGTATTCTTTAGTCGCTCTACAACTAACAAATCATGTGTATGTCTTATGAGACAGTTTAAAAGCAGATAACCCAGGAAAGTACTTACAACTTGCAAAGCAAGCTATTTTTTCCATTTTTGGTCCTGCTTATGGGATATCCAGTGACCTAGAGACCGCCACCATTATATATGATGGGAAAATACTGTGATATCCAGTGACCTAGAGACCACCACCATTATATATGATGGGAAAATACTGTTCATGAAGGGGCACTGAGAAACATAAGAGCTGAGATTTGGAAAAGGCACATTTCAACCAGTCAGCCAGAACAGAAATTCCCTCATTCATTACAGTGCTCATAGCTAATTAAAGTTGACGTGGAGAACTTTCTTCATTATTCTAGTCATAATAATAATGTTTATTGCATTAAACTGTTAATGATTAATAGTTAAGGATTTTAGATTTTGAGGAGTTTAAGAAAATCCATGATGCAGTTTAGTAATTCAAACATAACTTTTAATACAATTGTTGGATTGAGCTGCAATTTTTAAAGAAAAATTTGACAGCCATGTTTCATATGAGGTTAAAATTTCATGATGATCAAATATTGAAAAGGCCTTCAAATAAGTAAGTTTTTGTGCAGAATTGTCTTTATTTTCTTTGTTGTATTTTGATTTTTTTTTTTCTATTTAGATTAAGACTTTTAATTTAATTAGTATTTTACTATTTAGTAATCCTAATGCTAGATGGATTTTATTAATTAGGTAAATTTTAATTAGGAATTCTTTCCTATAAAGGATTTTAGGTCTAGAACTTCTATAAATAAGGATGTTTTATAATGAGAAGATTTAAACTATCATTCAGATTTTATAAAATATCAGACGTTATTCTCTAAATTTCTCTACAGCTTAGTTCTGTAATCTTATGGTTTAAGAACCCTAGCTTTTATCAATGTTATAGTCATGTCAATCAATATCAAAGTAGGTTAACCTCTATAATGGATAGAAATGGTAGCAACTCATTCTGCAATACAGGAATGGAAGGCCTTTAGGACACTATGTGAGCTCAGAAGTAGAAACTAGATCTTTTGGAACAAAGGTTTGATTGATTGGAGCAAATCATAGCATAGCTTGGCTAAGGAAAGATGCAAATAGGGATCATTAAAAGAAAGGGAACTGCATAGAGACTTACCTCAGGGCACATCTAACTTAGACCTATTCCTGAATTCAATGAAAATCCTTTCTATGATGGAAGATTTTTGAAGAAAAGATTTATTAACTGGTTGAAAAACTTGGAAGCTTTTTTAGAAGTAATTGACATGGAGAACTTTCTTCATTATCTTGACATAATAATGTTTTATTGCATTATTTCATTAATAGTTAAGGTTTTTAGGTTTTGGGGAGTTTAAGAAGACTCTAAGACATAGTTTGGTAAATCAAGCATGACTTTTAATTCAACTGTTGAATCGAGTTGTAATTTTGACAGATTATTCTAAAGGCCCATTAAACAATGTTGTCACAAGGCACCTGAGCACTCGCTTAAGCGTTGGAGGTGAGGCAAGGCAAGGCCGAGGCGCCTTTCTTAGCCTAAAGTGATGGAGTTTGAAGAGGTGTTGTCCAGGCAAGCACCTGAAGAAAATTATCTAACACTAACACTGAGGATTGGTTTGAAGAGGCGTCTCTTTGATTTCTGCTTTTTTAAAAAAAAGGACTTATGTTTTGTCTTGTTTGTCTCTTTTTTTGGGTCTTATACAAGAAAAAATTTAAGGGTAGTTTTGTAAAAAACATATATTAGGGTTAAAAAAAGAGAGAGAAGACGTGAAAGTTGAAACAAGAACAAAAACAAACATGAAACACCACCAGAAAAGAAGAGAAAGAAGAGTCAAAAGTGAAGATTGAAGAACAATAGTGGCATTCCTTTAACTTTTTTTTCTCTTGTTATTTCATCTTTTTGTTTCTTAATTTCTCTCTTCTTCAATTTTTTTCTCTCTCCATGTTATTCATTTTCTCTCTTCTGTTATGCTGCCAAAATTTCTACTAAGTTATATCATTTATAATATTGTACATGTAATTTTTTATATCATAAAGGTTGAGTGTTTTGGTTCATTCGTGCAAGCACCGAGAGATGCACCTAGCACCTCGAGTATTTTCCAAGCTTGGCACTTTTTAGCATCTTTCTCCTTTGACAACTCTACCGCTAAAATTTTATAGTGATCAAGGATTAGAGAGGTCTTCAAATAAGAGACGGAAGTTACTATGCAGGACTGTCTTTATTTATTGCAGAATTGTCTTTATTTACCTTGTTGTATTTAAATTCTTTTTTCTATTTAGATTATGACTTCTAATTTAATAAGCATTTTACTAGTTGGAAATCCTAACCCTAGTTAGACATTCTATTAGTTAGATAAGTTTTAATTAGGAATTAGTTACTATAAAGAATTTTAGGTCCAGAACTAATCTAAATAGAGATATGTAGTTTCTTTTGAGAAGAATCAGATTATCATTCAGATTTTATAAAATACTAGTGATTATTCTCTAAATTTATCTAAGTTTAATTCTGTAACCGCTTGAGAGCCCTTTATCCACCTTATACTCTGCATCAGAAGTCCCTATTACAACACTCCACAAGAAAGCACGGGGTAAAGTATAGATGGTAGTCAGACCCTTTCTTTACAGTTGCACCAGAAAATGGGCAGGCTATGCCATATCCATATTCATATGCACATGTAAATTAGTTCACCATAAATAAAACAAACATCTTTAAATCACATCCATAAGCATATGCAAATTAATTCACTATTGGTAAGGTAAACAATCATATCCTCGTGTACCATAGAAGAAAAAAACAGGAACTATGCTGTACTAGGTATTGCCACTAATCTCTCTCAACTCTCAACCTCAAGATAAGGGAATTCATTGATGAAGTAGGAAAAGAAAGTAATTCAGAGATGTGGACAAGGAAAAGGAAATAATGACAGTAATGGAAAAGGAAACCCACCATGGTCTTCTATAAACCTTAAAGCCTTCTCCAGAAAAGATGGAGATCCATCAACATCTTCTAAAGCAAGTAAAATTGGTCTGCCAATGACCAGGGATTTTACTGGCTGCTTATCCTTCACTACAGGGAAAACAGTCAAATGTCAGAAGGAACTGAAAAATGAAGACAAAGTTTCTGACACTGTTCTAAAGAACTACAACGAATGAACACAAAATATTGATGTCAACTGAAAAGGATGTATACTAACACTGTTCCAAGGAACCATCAGTTCCATCAGCCTGATCATTCTGGAAGAAACCATTTTGCCCCATCACAAGAGAAGCACTTGGTGCCTGTGCCAGGGCATTCTCAAGAGCAGTCTTCCATTCATATAAATCTTCAGAAGATTCGGCCTGTGGCATCAATTCAAAGAAACCACAAATATGATATCAAGATTGCAAAAAGAGACCAAAACAGAACACAGAACAGAGCACCCAATTCTCACTGAAGCCATAGGACTTTCAAGTTGAGAAAAGATATAGGTTACATCCACTGTGGAAAAATAAGGATGCTCAGGATGAGGTAGTAGAGGGATGGATAGAGCTTATAAAAGGCATTGGAATTATGACCTTGTAACCTAGGGACATCTGATAAAATTACAATTGTGACCTAAAGAAATGACTGATCAAACCTGCTTGTGTTTTGAGATCATGTGTGGTGAAATAGCTTGATGCATTCTCAAATTAATAGTGAAAAAAGAATGAATAATTAAATGCAAAATAAGCTAGACACTAAGCTGGAGAGCTTGAACTTGTTCTTTGCCAAGTCACAGCCCAGCTCAAGCTCTGACCAAGCTAATACTCTTAAGCTTAACTCTTTTGCAGCCTGGAGAAATTATACGTGAAAAATATGCAAAAATGCAAGCAAAAGAAATGTCAAAGGGGACTGCAACGAAGCAAGAAAAATGAAAAATCACCTTGAGAGTGAATGCCCGTCCATCCCGGCCATCAGGAAAGAGAACAGTCAAGAGCTTTTTCTCTGCTTTGACAACCACACTATAAAATTCCAAAAGAAGTATTACAAAGTTAGTATATTACTTCCGGTTGTGAACAACAATGAGAAGACAGCCAGATTAACAATGTCTAATTTGAAAAAGCAAGCCAACCTGCCTGAATTGTTGAGGTCAATACCACCGAGGGTCAGGTTCACTTCACTCCCTTTTTGAGGAATAGCACTCTGACAAAGTAAAAAATACAGAGTTACATGGTATGCAAAGGCGCAACTATGCTGGGAGGGTGGGGGCTAAAGTTCCTTAATTGTGGTTTTTACCACCAACGCAAATTACAAGAAACAATATCTATCATACGCAAAACTACCTACCGGATCGCTCCTGAAGAAAACCAGTGATGTCCGTGTCAGAATAAACCACCTTTTTTTCCAGGATGTCCATCCAATTCCTAACAATATCAGAGAGAAACGCGTATTTAAATGCTCACGGAACAGATACTTCGTTTTCTTGATTGGATCATCAAAAAAAGTGGCATTTTTATTATCTGCAGTGATTAGCCTAATCAAGTATGTTAAGAAATGCCTCTTGGATAAAAGCAACTCCAACCCAAACTTCTCTGTCTGTGTGCATTATTAGTTCTTCCTAACGTAGATCAAAAACAAACCAACTCCTTCTGGGATTATACTAGAATCAGAAAAGGACGATCACCTTAAACACATGGCCATTACAAGTAAACAATATTTTATTATATCTCGCTAATTTGTCATTAAGCATAAGAAAAACCGTAAAGACATACATACCTTTGGATGAAATAAAAAGCGGCCCGCTCTTGAAAATCTGCAACACAGATTATTACAACAAAAGAAGCAACAGGGTCTGATCCATGAAACCAAACTACAAACTGATATGGTCTGAATAACCGACCTGATCAGTAATGTTGACGATGATCTAGTAATTGATCATCATCACTATAATCTTAATCATGTGAGAAATAACAGCGTGAAAAAAAGGAAAGAAAAATCACCGCATTGCCACCGTGAAAACGCAGATTTTCAAGCTGTCCTGGTGCTGGAGGAGGAGGTGGAGGCGGAGGACCGCCATCTCCCTTCATAGCATCATACAAATAAGTACGTCATTTTAAATCACATTGTGAACCAGAAAATGAAAGAACGCAAGAATAATTTCGTAAATATACATACCTTAGAAGACTCTGTATTTTTGTTGGTAGTCATCACTTACTCATCCAAGAATCACGAAATCACATAATGTACCTTGTTATCAATTAAATGAACAAGGAAAGGAAAAGGATACAAGATGTGGAGGAGCGAGAGAGAGAAGAAGAAGGGAGCGTGAAGAAGGGAGCAGGGATCTTTCGTCGCCCACGGTGCTGTGATGGTGGCGAAGCTGATTTCTTTTTCTTTTCCTTTTTTTTTCTCTCGCGATTTTTTTTGGGAATAGATGAAAAAAACCCAACGGAAACGCGGTGGTCACGCAAAAAGGGAGGAGGTCCAAGAGAAAGAAAGCGAGTGGACCTCTTAGGATGCTCCGCTTGTACACGTCACCCCTATTATTCTCACCCTCTCTTTCATCGAAACGTGCTGGAGGGAAATTATGGAAAATCGGAAAGGACATGATCACCCTCTTTGATCTTTTATTATTATACTTTGGATTTTTTTAATGTGACTGTCTGGTTTCTTACAAGGAAATTCATCCTTTGTTTATTAATTAAGAAATATTTTAAAAGACGTGGGAAAAGTTTCGTTCAGCAAGAAATAAATTATTATGAATTGTTATAGTAATTTTTTTTTTATGATAGACAGTTATGTATATTGAGATTATGTGTAATATTATGATAGTGGTAATTTTTTGAAGTATATTTTATTTAAAAATAAATTAAAATAATATTTTTTATTATTTTTTAAAATTTATTTTTAACATCAAAATAATTTAAAAAATTAATTTATTAAAAATTAATATTTTCAACCCAATAACAAATACATCCTGAAAAAGCCAGAGAAGAGCAGTCGCCCCTCCTATCATTTTTTTCCCCATGAGATATATGTGTTAGTATATGCTTCAAAATCTTAATTATCTAATATTTGTTTACGAGTGCCTGTTAAAAAGAATATTGATAATACTTGCAATCTTACCGCATATTTTATAAAATAATAAAGAATGCATTTGAGATGTCAACGAAAGTATTTTGAATACTACGAAATTATGAATTGCAAAACTTATGAATTTCTGACTTATGCCAGTGATTTGCATATTTAATCAATAAATTATTTCAAACATGATTTTTAGTATATTCTGTTTTTATAATTGTTTTCTAAAATATTTTTATTTATAAATATATTAAAATAATATTTTTAACGTATCAAAATAATCTTAAAATATTAAAACAATATAAATTTAAAATAAAATAAAATAAAATTTTAAATTTTTTTAAAATATTTTTAAAACAAAAAAATTTATATAATTATATAAAAAAAAAGAAAAAAAAAACCTCCACGAGATTGAAAAATGAGGGGTAATAATTAGTAGCGTTGATCTTTGTTACACAATCAGTAGCCTCCCATTTGCAGAGCAGCAACAGTCACGCCACAGGTGCAGCATGTCCCTGTTCCACCCTACTAAAAGCCTGAACCATCCATCATAGATGGCCCATTGACGAGCGAGCACCAAAGCCTAAATCACATCATTTTCATGTCACCCTTTGATTAAGGAATTTTGTCACCTTCCTCCCTTTGAAATAATTGCATGTTTGGTTTTATATTTTAGAAATGTTTAAAAAAAATAATTATTTTTATTTTTTATTTTTAAATTATTTTAATGTATTAATATCAAAAATAATTTTTAATAAAAAAATTATTTTAAAATATTTTCAAGTGAAAAATATTTTAAAAGCAACTACAACCATACTCCCGAACGGGCTCACCAATGCTCAACCACCAGTTATGTATTTTCTTTTAAAAGAAAACTAGACATGCATGGGATGCACTTTTTCAAATGGAAAGATTTTAAGTATAAATTAAAAATTTTAAATAAACAACTAATTAAATAAATAAATAAAATTATAAACGATAACTGATAACAAAATTTAAAAAATTAAGAGATAAATAAAAATCAAGATATTTGATCTCACAGCATAAGATATTTATCTAGTTGTATTTACTAAATTTATTTATTCAAATTAATTTTTTATTTAATCAAATAATAATAGAAATAAACATACATGAAAATTGATTAAATAAATGAAAACATTACTGCACATATCAGAAATATTATCTAAGAATAAATTTTTTTATTTTTAAAAATATTTTTTTATAAATATAGATGAATTTGAACAATATCTTAAAAATTTAAATACATATAAAATAATTAAAAAAGCTTTATTCAAAAAAGGTTAAATAAGAAAAATAAAAAGTCATCAAGGAGGGATATTAATTGGAACATAAATTAAAAAATTACTTAAAAAAGACATATTAAAAGAAAGTGTTGATTAAAATAAAATCAAAATTAGAGTAAAACATAAAAAAAAAAAAAAAAATGATAGTATATGTACTGCAAACATATTTAAAAAATAAAAAATAAACGACATAGGTTATATCTTCAATTAGGTTTAATAAGCTAGTTTTCATTTTAATTAGATGTTAGAAAAATAGACAACAATAGAAAACGAACATGTGAAAAAATAAGGGTCCGAGTCAACCTGAAGTAGTATGATAGATATTTAACCTAGGTAATAAAAGATGAGCCGAACCAGGTTGATCGGCAAAATATGTGGCCTAAATCATAAGATTGGAATAACATGATAGATAAGAAATTAAAAAAAAACTGCAAAGCTAATTGATTAGTACTTAAAAGTGCATTTTTATCAAGGTTTTATATTATCATTTTGCACTTGAACTATCAATAACTCCTTAACTAAAGCATGTTTTATACTAACATATCTAATAATATAAGATACCTTTAATTTATGGTAAATGTTCATTTTAAATACAGGACTATCACATAAATAAAAGAATTAATTGATGAGTTTAAGAACTGAAACTAAAAGGACAAAGAAATGGCCAAATTTAGAAAAAAAAGATGTCAATGTAGTCCAAACCGGAACACTGTTCAGTAATTGGGTCATATCTGGAGCTGTAGGTATCTGATTAGTACTTGAAAGTGCATTTTTATCAAGGTTTTATATCATCATTTTGCACTTGAAGTATCAATAACTCCTTAACTAAAGCATGTTTTATAATAATATATCTAATAATATAAGATACCTTTAATTTATGGTAAATGTTCATTTTAAATGCAGGCTTATCACATAAATGAAAGGATTGATTGATGAATTTAAGAACTGAAATTGAAAGGACAAAGAGATGGCCAAACTTAGAAAAGAGATGTTGGTGCAATCCAAACCGGAACACTATTCGGTAATTCCATCATATCTGGAGCTGTAAATCTCAGATTTAGGTCCACTTTATATAGATGGAAAGGTAAGACATAGCCTACAACTTTTATATGGAGCTAAGATCTAAAAAAGTCATTTTCAAGTCCAAATTATAGCAACAACAAAGAAGCCCGAATCTATCTTCCAGCCCGAGCACTGTTCAGTATTTGGCCCATATCTGGAGTTGTGGAAGTCCAAAATGAGCTGAATTTTTTACATAAGAAAGATGAGACATGTCTTTGTAGGCAATTGTCTCAGCTTTCTTGTGTAAAAAATTCAGCTCATTTGAACTTCTAGAACTCCAGATATGGCCAAAATACTGAACAGTGCTCGGGCTGGAAGATAGATTCGGGATTCTTTGTTGTTGCAATAATTTGGACTTGAAAATGACCTTTTTAGATCTTGAGCTCCATATGAAAGTTGTAGGCCTATGTCTTACCTTTCCATCCATATAAAGTAAATATGAGATCTATAGCTCCAGATATGACCCAATTACCAAACAGTGTTCCGGTTTGGATTGCACCGACATCTCTTTTCTAAGTTTGGCCATCTCTTTATCCTTGCAATTTAAGTTCTTCAAGTCATCAATCAATCCTTTCATTTATGTGATAGGCCTGCATTAAAAATAGACATTTACCATAAATTATAGGTATCTTATATTATTAGATACATTATTATAAAACATATTTTAGTTAAGGAGTTATTGATACTTCAAGTGCAAAATGATGATATAAAACCTTGATAAAAATGCACTTTTAAGTACTAATCACACCCCCCAACCAGCTTATTACTAGTCCCTAGTAATCAAAGCGTTAAAATAGAAAACAAATTTGCAAATTTCACAAAGCAAGGTATTCATCATTTAACTTCCATTAATCTATCCAGATAAACAAACTCTCGTTAAATTTATATACCTACTCAATACCTGTTAACAAGATATTCATAAACCTTTCTTTTGTGCTCAATGTATCAACACATAATTATGGGGCTTTTCTTGGAAGAAAACAAAATTTTTGTTCTAATGTTTAAGGTTAACTTCCTTGGGTTAGGATTATTATTTTTGTCTTTTTTTTTCTTCTTGTTTTTTTTAAAAAAAATATATATACATACAATTTAAAAACACCATGCATCTTTAACCCATGTAACGAGCTTTCGGCTAATGACTCCCAGACCAGTTGGTCTTAGGGCATTAGGTGTTAAGACACCCCTACGAGCTTAGTAACTCGGGTCGCAGATACTGATATGTAGATAGTGCAATGTTTGATTCCCTTAAGCTTTTCTCCTCAACCCATGTAACAAGTGTTGGGCCAATAGCTCCCAAGTCAGTTGACTTTAGGGTATTAGGTGTTAAAACACCCCTTCGGGCTTAATTGCTTAGGTTAGGGAGGCTACAAAACCAAATTTATCTACATTTTTATTATTATCATTCTTTTTCTTTTTTTTTTCTTTTTTTTTCATTTTTTTAATTATATACAATCCCTTTCCCTTAGTTGTTACCTTTAACAAAAGAACATAAATAATGTAATAATCCAATATGCAACCCACAATCATATGTTAAAGTGTGTGTGTATGTAAATTAAGGTTTAAGAATACATGTTAAATAAGTGTATGAACAGAATTAAGTGATAACAATGCGAGAGTTTGTAAACCTGAATATTTCAAGAAGTATTATAATAGACCTTGTTAAGAATGGTTACTAAAATGCGTCTCAAGAGTCACTTTAATAAAAGAGCTCCTTTACTCTGCCATCCTAGTAACAACAATTATGCACATGCTTTATGAAATGAAAAACAATTTTTTTTTTTATCAACTACTACCCTCTCCCCCCAACCAAAACGCGACATTGTCCTCAATGTTCTAAGGTAGAAAGATAGAGTATAGAAGATATCACCTGAAATAACAAATATTGACAAACCTGAAACACACTTAAACAAAAATAAGTAATACCAAAACACAATAATAAAACAAAACAACACCAAAATTATAAATGAAGACTCAAATCTAATCTAAGCTTTTTACAGCTTTCCTTAGATGACCAATTTATGCGATTCATGGAGGGATCAATTACAGGAGTGAAAGATTGTAGTTGGTCAATCAATTGTTCAGTAGTAGCAGTAGAGATTATGATTTGTCGTGCAGAAGATGTTAGAAATTCCTGTTCCATAGCATGATCAAGAAAAGACAACAACTTATCATAATAACCATTAACATTTAACAAACCTATGGGTTTATGGTGAATGTGCAGTTGAGCCCAAGAGGAAATATGAAAGATCTCTTCCAATGTACCTAGACCACCTGGTAAAGCAATGAAGGCATCAGCATGGTTAAACATTGCATTCATTCGAGCTGACATTGTGGAGACCTGAAGTTCCTCTCCATTTGTTTTTCCAATGATGTCCCCTTGTGCTAAAGCTTTGGGGACGACCCCCAAAACTTGACTACCTCCTAAAAATGCAGTTATTGACACACCTCCCATTAACCCAAGACTGCCTCCCCCATACACTAAATGAATCTTTCTCTCAGCTAGCACTTGACCAAGATGATTTGCTGATTCTAAAAACTCCTTTTCTTTCCCAAGACTAGATCCACCGAAAACACAAATATTTCTTATATGGTGATGTGAGGAACTTGCCATTTCTACACACTTCTGTATTTGTTGAATGTATGGGTTGAGTAGAAATGAAAGGAAGGAAGAGAGGGTTTTACAGATGAGAAATTAGAAAGGCAATCATAACACCTATATGTAGGTCAGCTAGAGTCTCACACTCTCTCTCTCTCTCTCTCTCTCTTTTTATTTATTTATTTATTTACTTTTGAAAAAGCATGTGTATGTATAGGTAATTGTGATTGTGGCTCACATCTTCCCTTGGTTTTACGTACAAGAACGGCTTAAACACCCTCTATAGGTCGGGAATAGGCTTCCCATCCAATTTTCTTAAAAACTGGCAAACAGGGTCTTTTTTAGTCAGATTCCCAAGACTAAGTCGATCATGTTCTTTATGAAATAATGACCATAAATCATGAATTGCACGATGCACATCTCCACTAGGATGCGTCTCAAGAGTCCATAGAAGATTATCTAAAGACTCCTTACCGAGGCCATCCTTAATGAATTGTATTTTATCTTCACGGTTTATAGATACCATTCCTAAAGAACGACATTGTGTATTATAAGTCCATCTAGCACATCGATGACAGACTTGTAGTCGTTTTGCACGACGCTTCTCTGCAAAAGTGCTTTTACTAGTTCCAGGCATGTGTGAAATAAAGAAATTAGAGGACTCACCTGATAATCGGACCTTTGCTTCAATCAACCAGCGAATATCTTCAGGAATTCCATGATTCATTAACAATCTCAATCTTGCACATCTAGCACGGTAAATTTTTGTAATCGCATTCTGAGGCAGAGCGGGAAAATAGTTTTTCAATTTTTCAAGATTAGTGTCCATTTTCAAATGAGAATTGGAAGAGAGATTCAAAGAATTGCACAAATATATACACAGATATCAATTATTGTGGGAAACTGAAAGAACCGACTTAAGTCACGGAGTACCGTTATCCGCCATTTAACCGGGGTGAGAGAAACTAGCAAAAATCACTCAAAAAGAAACACAAAAACAATGTGAGAAATACAAAATAATCAACCTTTATCTACAAGATCATTCCAACCAGTTGATTCATTTTCACTAGGAAACTTATCAAAGTAAGCTTTCAAACGATGTCCATTTTCCTTAAAATCATTGTCATTCATTGAATTCTCAATATCATAGGCCCCATAAGGATTGCTCCATCTTGATCTTAGCTCTCTAGGTAATGAATAGAGTTGAGAATTATAAAACAAAACTTTTTGACCAGTATCAATCTTTTGACAATTTTCACAAGTTTTGCAGAATGCATGCGTGTCCTTGAACATGGTGGGCCAATAAAATCCATTTTGAAAGATTTTTGCTGCTGTCTTTTTTGACGAGAAATAACTTCCACATGCTTCAGAATGAAAAAGTTTAATGACACTACTTACCTCATTATCGGGAATGAATAAGTTGGGTACTCGAATCAGCTGGCAAATCTCTTAAAGCAAGAAAATTGATATTTTTATCATACCAAGGTATTGGACTAAGAGAAAGTAAGGATTCGTTAGGAAAGTAATCATCGATTGGTGTGATGTCAGATGTCGAATCTGTTGTCATTGTTGACAAAACATTCACATCAACATTTTCGGTGCTTTTTTCATCCGTGATTTCTTCCTCAGAATAAATCATTTGCAAATCTTCAGATTCATCCAACTCATTTTTACTTAAAGTAGATTCAAGTTGATCATAAACTAATTCGTCAATATGATCTACTTCTTGTAAATCATTATCTTCTCCAAGTTGTTTGCAAATGTTGAAAATATTCATCTCCAATGTCATGTTTCCAAATGATAGCTTCATCAGTCCATTCCTACAATTAATCAATGCGTTAGAGGTTGCAAGAAATGGACGTCCTAAAATAACAGGAAATGAATTACATGCTTCAACAGGTTTTGTGTCCAAGACAATAAAATCCACAGGATAAATGAATTTATCGACTTGTACTAACACATCTTCAATTATTCCTCTAGGCACTTTTACAGATCTATCGGCAATTAAAAGAGATATAGAAGTTGGTTTTAACTCACCTAGATTGAGACTTTGAAAAACTGAATATGGAAGTAAATTGAATATGGCTCCAAGATCAAGTAAGGCTCTTTCAATTTTTTGCTCTCCAATAAAGCAAGAAATTGTAGGACAACCATGGCCTTTATATTTCAAAGCATTATTGTTTTGAAGAATAACACTTACTTGTTCAGCTAGAAAGGCTTTCTTTTTCACATTCAGTTTCCTCTTCACAGTGCATAGATCTTTCAAAAATTTAGCAGAGGAAGGAATCTGTTTAATAGCATCCAGTAAAGGTATATTGATTCTTACCTGTTTGAAAATTTCAAAAATTTCAGAGTTGTGATTGACTTTCCTTTGTTTGGTCATGGCTTGAGGAAATTTCAGTTTTTTCTTTGCAATTTTCAGAGATTCACTCATCATCTTTCTCATAAGGTTCAAGGGAGGGTTTTTCAATAACCTTACCACTGCGCAGAGTAGTGACTGATTTGACTTGATCCATGTGTTGGCTTCCAGAACTACTTGCATTTGCATTGTATTGCCCCTTGGGATTTTGTTGTGGTTGAGATGGAAACTTACCTTTCTCTTGGAAACTGAGAGCAGATGTTAATTTAGCAAGAGTATCTTTAAAATCTGTCATGTTTTGAGCAAGTTGAGTATTGATTGTCTCTTGCTTTTCAATGAATGCATGCAATGTTTCCTCAAGATTTCTTCTAAGAGGTGGAGCATAAAGAGGTTGATTAGTACTTAAAAGTGCATTTTTATCATGGTTTTATATCATCATTTTGCACTTGAAGTATCAATAACTACTTACCTAAAGCATGTTTTATAATAATATATCTAATAATATAAACTACCTTTAATTTGTGGTAAATGTTCATTTTAAATGTAGG
>NW_011501505.1:29487-40623 GCF_000495115.2 Populus euphratica | reverse complement strand
ATCACCTAATTCAATAGAGTCATTTTCAACTGAAAAATTATCAAAGTAAACTTTCAAACGATGTCCATTTACCTTGAAAACATTGTCATTCTTTGGATTCTCGATATCACAGGCCCTATATGGATACACATGTTTCACAATAAAAGGACTGCTCCATCTTGATCTTAGTTTTCCAGGAAAAAAATGTGGTCGAGAACTATAAAGTAAGACTTTTTAACCAACATTAAATGTTTTTCTCAGAATATTCTTGTCATGAAACTCTTTGATTCTTGTCATGAAACTCTTTGAATTTTCATATGCATCATTTCTTATTTCCTCAAGCTCATTTATTTGTAATTTTCGCAGTTGACTAACATCATCCAGATTTGAATTGAAAGCTTTAATAGCCCAATAAGCTTTATGTTCAAGTTCCACAGGCAAGTGATTAGTACTTAAAAGTGCATTTTTATCATGGTTTTGTATCATCATTTTGCACTTGAAGTATCAATAATTCCTTAACTAAAGCATGTTTTATAATAATATATCTAATACTATAAGATACCTTTAATTTGTGGTAAATGTTCATTTTAAATGCAGGTCTATCACATAAATGAAAGGATTGATTGATGACTTTAAGAACTTAAATTGCAAGGGCAAAGAGATGACCAAAATTATAAAAGAGATGTCGGTGCAATCCAAATCAGAACACTATTCGGTAATTAGGTCATATCTAGAGCTATAGATCTCAGATTTAGGTCTACTTTATATGGATGGAAAGGTAAGACACAGGCCTATAACTTTTATATAGAGCCCAAGATCTAAAAAGGCCATTTTCAAGTCCAAATTGTTGCAACAACAAAGAAGCCCGAAGTTGTCCTCCAGCCCGAGCACTGTTCAGTATTTTGGCCATATCTGGAGTTCTAGAAGTCCAAATGAGCTGCATTGTTTACACAAGAAAGCTGAGACAATTGCCTACAACTTTCATGTTTTCTAGTGGCTCCAATTTTGACGTTATCAATGACATTTTGGGCAGACAAGAGAAGATAAGGATTGTCACCAAGTCAAGAGTTGGCTACCCACTCATCAATTAGTCATCAAATCAATAGTTCTCAATTTTGGCCTATAAAAGGAGGCATTTGCTATGCATTTAGGCATCTTGGTTTCCAGATCAAGATCATGCTCTTCCTTTCTCTCTTTGTATTTTTTTGTATTGCTTCCTTATTATGTTTAGCTAAGTTTATTATGTAAAGGTGAAAATGTTACACTAATGGTGTAAGAATAAGTATAATGTAAACTTAATATGGACTTTAATGTTTGATACTAACATGTTTTGTATTTGTTATCTTGTTCACTCTTTAATACTTTGCTTGTTGATTGTGCATCAAAAGTGTCATTAAGTCTCTTATTTTACATATGTATTTATTGTTTTTATTTGGTTGTTTTTATAATAATTGATGTGTTTTTTTAGTAATGAAGTTTGTTTTAATGTTTCGATAGGTTTTTGGAGCTTAAATGAATTAATTCAAAAAATTCAACGTCGGAATTCAGAACAAAGAATTGAAGAGACATTTAGTTGAAGATTGAAGCAAATCTTGGTTCAAATAAGTGCTCCAAATTTGTCCCAAAAATCAATTCTATTCCAATTCTAGAAAAGAATATCATATGATTTATTTCAAGCCCAAACTTGCCTTATGTTGTGTGCAAACTTCAACCATTAAACACTCAAGGTTTCAATGTCAATCTTAGCCCAAATAATAAGTACATTTGTATACTTATTTGATGCTCAAATTCAGCCCAAAATCAGCCCTAAATCAACCCCAAATCAACCTTCAAATCAACCCAAACACAATCCATGATCTTACATGTCCACACAACAAATAACAATTGATTTATTTTGGGCAATCCATTGATCCAAGAAGGCAAGCACATGGATGGAAAGCTGGAGGGGATATTTTAACATTATTTTGGGTCAAAAAGAAGAAGGAGACACCTCATAAATGAGGAAGAAAAACGTGCACCAAAGTAGTTGTAAAGCTGTCTTGAATTGATTTTTCAGAACACCTTTCGGTGTTTTGCCCATAACGTTTGACTCAGGTATCCCAATGAGCTGTTCTTTAATGATCTGGAAAGGTGACAGAATTGCCTATAAATATGTCTCTAATAGACTTCTCCAAAAAAAGCTTCTAAGAGGGTCGAATTGCTGTCCAAAGTTAGAGTCAGATTTGTGTCTGAATTTTTTCTGAAATTGTATTGTGTTCTTCTTTATAGATTTCGGTTCTTTAGTTTGTAAAATTTATTTTTTCAGTTGGATTCAAGTTCTTTCATGTTTATTGAAGTGTTCTTATATATAATCATGGTTGGCTAAACTCTTTCTTGGATCCAAATCAAGGATAATGGTGATTGAGGTGAGTTCTTTAGGATATGAATGAATCTTAATGTTTATCTTCTTATGTTCTTCATGAATGATTTATTATTGTAAAGAAATTTTAGAAATCATTTAGGTAATGTTATAATCTTGAATTTTTATGCACAAACTTTAGTTTTGGTATAGAGATTGCTTGATTCAATGTCTTACTTAATATGAAAGTACTTGTTCATTCTTAAGCAATAATCAATCTTCATCTTTCTAATCTTCATTGTAATATCTTCCGAGCTAATATCACCATCATTGAGATTAGGTTGAGTTATCTTATATATGTTGAAGAAATCACCAATACATCACCATTAAAATTGATTTGGACCAAGACTTACTTTTCTTGTCATTTAAAATCTATTTACATTTTTTTTTATCTTTGAAAACAAATCCATCAATTATTTTCAACCAAGTTATTGTTAATTTAATTTCTCTTGAGTTTTTTTTTTGTTACTTAGCTTAATTTCCAGATCTAGCTCTCTGTGGATATGACCTCGATCTTACCGAGTTAATTGCTACATCGCACACTCGTGCACTTGCGAGTTAAAACAAGCCGATCATAAAAAGCGGTCAAGCACTTGTTAAATGATTAATCTTGATTTATGTTGTATAGCACTTGGTACAACAAATGCTTGACACTTTCATAGTTCATACTGTATGGTATAACCGACACTTAAGCTATGAAAGGAACTTGATTTGTTGTTAACATAAGTTATAATCATGAATGCTTGACGAGATTTACAAGTACTAGCATTAATCGAATAAGATGACTAATGTAATCATGTTAACAATCTATAATCTGATTGGAACTTCCTTTGTGTGTGGTTTCCAATTGAATAATAAGAGTTTATATTATACTTGTTTGACCAATAATAAGAGTTTATACTATACTTGTTTGATATACCATTAGTGGAACCTCTAACCTTGACATTTGTTATTATTATTGTTTAATCCTTACATTAATTTTTCATCTCCAAGTTCTCATCATCTTCATCTTCTTCTCTTTCTTTATTATTATTATTATTATTATTATTATTATTATTATTATTATTATTATTATTATTGTTATTGTCATTGTTGTTATTATTGTTATTACTATTATTATTGTTGTTATTATTATTATTGTTGTTGTACTATTATCATTTATAATTTATACAATTAACCTCCCTGTGGTTCGACCCCGGTCTTGCCGGGTTATTTATTACTTCGACACTCCTGCACTTGGGAGAAGACATCCATCTTTTAATTGTGTCAGCAAGTGAAAAGGTTTTCCATAGACTAGTCTATAAGGTGACATACCTAATGATGTTTTATAAGCAGTTCGATAAGCCCAAAGTGTATCATTAAGTCTTAAAGACTAATCTTTCCTAGTAGGGTTCACTGTTTTCTCCAAAATGTGTTTGATCTCCCTATTAGCAAGCTCTACTTGTCCACTTGTTTGAGGGCGATAAGGGGTGGCAACTTTGTGTGTGATTCCATATTTCTTCATTAAAGACTCAAATGGCTTATTGCATAAATGTGTTCCACCATCACTTATTATGGCTCGAGGAATTCCAAATCGACTCAAAATATTTTCTTTCAAAAACTTTATCATTGTTTTGTGATCATTGTTTTGACTTGGAATTGTCTCTATCCATTTTGAAACATAATCTACTGCGACTAATATGTACAAGAAACCAAATGATTGAGGAAATGGACCCATGAAATCTATACCCCAACAGTCAAAGATCGCAATGACAAGAATAGGATTTAAAGGCATCATGTGACGTTTTGAAATAGATCCTAACTTTTGAAAATTCTCACAAGTCTTGTAGAATGCATGTGAGTCCTTGAGCATGGTGGCCCAATAAAATCCACTTTGTAATATTTTTGCAGTTGTCTTTCTTGATGAGAAATGGCCCCCACATGCCCTAGAATGATAAAATTTAATGACACTACTTACCTCATTGTCAGGAATGCATCTTTGAAATATTTGATCAGGACAATATTTGAATAAATAAGGGTCATCCCAATAAAAGTTCTTCACTTTGTTCAAGAACTTTCTTTTATATTGGGTACTCCAATGAGCTGGCAATTGTCCTGAAACAAGAAAATTGACAATATTAGCAAACCAAGGCATTATAGAGATAGAAAGTAAAGATTTATCAGGAAAGTAGTCATCGATTGGCGTGATGTCAGATTTCGAATCAGTTGCCAATCTTGACAAATGATCCGCGACAACATTTTCGGTGCCTTTCTTATCCTTGATTGTGATATCGAATTCTTGAAGTAACAAAATCCACCGCACCAATCTAGCTTTAGAATCCTTCTTGGAAAGAAGATATTTCAACGCTGCATGATCGCTAAAAACAATAACAGGTGAGCCAACAAGATAAGATCTGAATTTTTCACACGCAAATACTACAGCAAGTAATTCTTTTTCAGTGGTTGTGTAATTTATTTGAGCACTATTTAAAGTTTTACTTGCATAGTAAATGACATAGGGTTTCTTATCTTTTCTTTGTCCTAAAACAGCACCCACGGCATAATCACTAGCATCACACATTATTTCAAAAGGTAATGACCAATCAGGAGGTTGAATAACAGGAGCAGATGTAAGCAGGTTTTTAAGTTTAACAAAGGCTTCTTCACAATATTCAGTCCATTCAAAAACATTATCCTTTGTTAGAAGGTTACACAATGGCTTAGATATTATACTAAAATCTTTGATAAACCTTCTATAAAAACCAGCATGTCCTAAAAATGATCTAACATTTTTAACAGATTTTGGTGTTGGCAAGTTGGCAATTAACTCAATTTTAGATTTATCAACCTCAATTCCTATTGATGAAACAATGTGACCAAGTACAATGCCGTTTGTTACCATAAAATGACATTTTTCCCAATTCAACACAAGATTCTTCTCTTCACACCTGTTCAAAACCTTTTCCAAATTAGTTAAACAATTATCAAATGAATCACCAAAAACAGAAAAATCATCCATAAATATCTCAAGAAAACGTTCAACCATATCACTGAATATGCTAAGCATGCATCTTTGAAACGTGGCTGGTGCATTACATAATCCAAAAGGCATCCTTCGATATGCAAATGTACCAAATGGACATGTGAAAGTAGTTTTCTCTTGATCTTCAAATGCAATTTCAATTTGGTTGTAACCTGAATAACCATCTAGAAAACAATAAAATTCATGACCTGCAACTCTTTCTAGAATTTGATCCATGAAAGGTAAAGGAAAGTGATCTTTTCTAGTCATTGAATTAAGTTTCCTATAGTCAATGCACATACGCCAACCAGTAATAGTCCTCGTTGGAATTAACTCATTTTTCTCATTTGTTATCACAGTAACTCCAGACTTTTTAGGTACAACTTGGGTAGGACTTACCCATTTGCTATCAGAAATAGGATAAATGATTCCATTATCTAGAAGTTTAATGACTTCATTCCTCACTACTTCTTTCATATTAGGATTAAGCCTTCGTTGCATTTCTCTAGAGGGTTTAGCATTTTCCTCCAAATAAATCTTGTGTGTGCAAATCAAAGGACTAATTCCTTTTATGTCAGCTATGGTCCATCCTAATGCATTTTTGTGCATTTTCAGAGTTTGTAATAACTTACCTTCTTGATGAACATTAAGTTTGGAAGAAATTATTACCGGAAAAGTTTCATTTTCTCCCAAAAATGAGTATTTGAGATTACATGGCAATGGCTTCAAATCGGGTTTTGGTGGTTGAACACTTGAAGGTATGGACCCAATTGATCGTGGTGGCAATTCCTCAATTTTTGGTCTCCAAATATTTGCCTTTGATTCTTCCTGAAAACAAACCATTTGCAAATCTTCAGATTCATTAAACTCAATTTCATTGGAAGAATTTTCAAATTGATCGTAAATTATTTTTTCAATAAAATCTACTTCCTGTAAATCATTATCATCTCCAGGTTGCTTGCAAATGTTAAAAACATTCATTTTTAATGTCATGTTTCCAAAAGATAACTTCATCACTCCATTCCTACAATTAATCAATGCATTAGAAGTTGCAAGAAATGGACGTCCTAAAATAACAGGAATTGAATTGCATGCTTCAACAGGTTGTGTATCCAAGACAATAAAATCCACAGGAAAGATGAATTTATCAACTTGTACTAACACATCTTCAACTATTCCTCTAGGCATTTTTATAGATCTATCAGCAAGTAAAAGAGTAACAGAAGTAGGTTTTAACTCACCGAGATTTAGACTTTGAAAAACCGAATATGGAAGTAAATTCACACTAGCTCCAAGATCAAGTAAAGCTCTGTCAATTTTATGTTCTCCAATAAAGCAAGAAATTGTAGGACAACCAGGGTCTTTATATTTCAAAGCATTATTGTTCTGAAGAATGGCACTTACTTGTTCGGCTAAGAAGGCTTTCTTTTTCACATTCAATTTTCTCTTTACAGTGCATAGATCTTTCAAAAATTTAGCATAAGATGGTACCTGTTTAATAGCATCTAGCAAAGGTATATTAATCCTTACCTGTTTGAAAGTTTCAAAGATTTCAGAATTGTGATTGACTTTCCTTTGTTTGGTCATGGCATGAGGAAATGGAAGTGCTGGTGGGGAATCAGTCTCTTCCTTGCAATGATCAGGTTCAACCATTTCCTTACCCTTGGAGACTAACTCATCTTCTTTCTCACAAGGTTCAAGAATAGGTTTTTTAATAACCTTACCACTGCGGAGAGTAGTGACTGATTTGACTTGATCCAGATGTTGGCTTCCAGAACTGCTTGTACTTGAATTGTATTGCCCTTTGGGATTTTGCTGGGGTTGAGATGGAAACTTACCTTTCTCCTGAAAACTGAGAGCAGATGTGAACTTTGCAAGAGTATCTTTCAAATCAGCCATGGTTTGAGCATTTTGAGTGTTGATTGTCTCTTGCTTTTCAATGAATGCATGTAATGTTTCCTCAAGATTTCTTTAAAATGAATATTTACCATAAATTAAAGGTATCTTATATTATTAGATATCTTATTATAAAACATGCTTTAGTTAAGGAGTTATTGATACTTCAAGTGCAAAATGATGATATAAAATCATGATAAAAATGCACTTTTAAGTACTAATCAGTAAGTCCTTGATGTTTTTATATACTTAAGGTACAACATAATATTGTTCACCCCAACACTTTAATATATTGAGAAAATCATGAAAACAAATATCTTTAAATTATAAATTTGAATGGAAAAGATATTCTTACCGTCATAAAGCCATAAGTATTCGATTGAAAAAGTATAGGAGCATGGGATGCATGAGGTGGGCACATGATTAAGACTAGGGAACTTAAGTCCGCACTCTATTAATATAGGGAGTCACATCAATCACTGGATCAATTGTTGCTCTAGGTGGGATATCGAGTTCTTGGTAAGTTTCAACCATATTGTTTTCTTTCTATTTCCTAATAGACTTAATGGTTTTGGGTGATTTTGGTGATTTTAGAGTAATTTGATGGTGGCTTAGTCAGTGAAAATATAGGTGGAGATTGGGTTATAATGATTGCTTGGTGGCTAGAATTGCAACGCAAAATGACGATGTGGAAAAAGGGAGTTATTATAGTTGTTAGGCATGAGGGACTGAAGAATGTTATAATTTGGTTGTTTGGTAAAGACTGATTTTTTCTTTTTTCAATAGGAGAAGTGGTGGATTTGTTATGTATTTATATGAGGGAGAGGAAAGTTTGTTGTGTTTAGTAGTGGAGACTGTTAGGAAGACAATAAAGGGGTTCTATTTTTTAGAAATAGAAAAGGATTTTAATTTTTAATTTTTTTTGTATTTGATTAGTATTTAAAAGTGTATTTTTATCAAGACTTTATATCATCATTTTGCACTTGAAGTATCAATAACTCCTTAACTAAAGCATGTTTTATAATAAGATATCTAATAATATAAGATACCTTTAATTTATGGTAAATGTTCATTTTAAATACAGGCCTATCACATAAATGAAAGAATTGATTGATGAACTTAAGAACTGAAATTGAAAGGATAAAGAGATGGCCAAACTTTTTTATCATGGTTTTATATCATCATTTTGCACTTGAAGTATCAATAACTCCTTAACTAAAGCATGTTTTATAATAACAAGTCTGATAATATAAGATACCTTTAATTTATGGTAAATGCTCATTTTAAATACAAGTATTTTCACAATTCAAAGAATTGATTGTTGTGATTAACTATTGGAAATGAAAGGACAAAGAAAAGGCTAAGCTTACGAAGGAGATGCCGATTCACTTCAAATTCAAACACTGTTCAGTCATCGGATCATATTTAGAGCTATAGATCTTGGATTTCATATTAATTTATATGGCTAGAAAGATAAGAAATAGGCCTACAACTTTTATAGGTATGAAAAGACCTAAATTTGCCATTTTCAAATTTAAAATTTGGCCACAAAAGAGAAGTCTGAATTTGTCTTGCAATCCAACCCAAACACTATTTAGAGTTTTACCCATAATTGGAGTTCTAGAAGTCTAAATGATCTGAAATTTGGTGGGTGGAAGGAAAAGTTGAAGCACTAGAATTAAAAAAAATATGGTCAATTAAAATATGTTCAAGACATTGTGTGTCAAATATGTGAAACCAATGAACATTCAACCAATGACTATCCAACTTTGCCTTCTTTTAAGGAATGTCTCCATGAACAAGCCCATGTTTTAAACAGTTTCCAAATGTCCAATTACAACCCATACTCACAAACATACAATCTTGGTTGGAGAAATCACCCAAATTTCAATTGGAAGAGTGGTAACAATAATGCACAAACTTCACAGCCATTGTTTCAAGCAAATCATAATTTTCAAAATTCTCATGGATATGCACCTCCTTATGCTCCACCTCCCAGAAGAAATCTTGAGGAAACATTACAAATATTTATTGAAAAGCAGGAGATAATCAACACTTAAAATGCTCAAACCATGGCAGATATAAAAGATGCTCTTACAAAATTCACATCTACTCTCAGTTTTCAAGAGAATGGTAAGTTTCCATCTCAACCATAGTAAAATCCCAAAGGGCAATACAATACAAATGCCAGTAGTTCTGCAAACCATCACATGGATCAAGTTAAATCAGTCATCACTCTTCGCAATGGTAAGGTTATTGAAAAACCCACTCTTGAATCTTGTGAGAAAGAAAATGAGTTAATCTCTGAAGGTAAGGAAGGGGTTGAAGTTGAACATTGTAAAGAAAAGACGAATTCCCTGCTAGCATTACCATTTCCTTATGCCATGACCAAACAAAGGAAAGTCAATCACAACTCTGAAATCTTTAAAACTTTTAAAGGATCTGTGCACTGTGAAGAGAAAACTGAATATGAAAAAGAAAGCATTTTTAGCCAAATAAGTAAGTGTCATTCTTCAGAACAATAATGCTTTGAAATATAAAGACCCTGGTTGTCCTACAATTTTATGCTTTATTGGAGAACATAAAATTAAAGAGCTTTACTTGATCTCGGAGCTAGTTACTTCCACATTCAGTCTTTCAAAGTCTTAATCTAGGTGAGTTAAAACCCACTACTGTAACTCTATTACTTACCGATAGATCTGTAAAAGTGCCTAGAGGAATAGTTAAAGATGTGTTAGTACAAGTTGATAAATTCATTTATCCTGTAGATTTTATTATCCTGGATACATAAACTATTGAAGCATGTAATTTAATTCCAGTTATTTTAGGACGTTCATTTCTTGCAACTTCTAACACATTGATTAATTGTAGGAATGGATCAATGAAGTTATTATTTAGAAACATGACATTGAAAATGAATATTTTCAACATTTGCAAGCAACCTAAAGATAACAATGATTTATAGGAAGTGGACTTTATTGAAAAATTAGTTCATGATCAATTTGAAACTATTTTTAGTGAAATTGGTTTATTTTTAGGAAGAATTAAAGGCAAGTAATTGAAGACCACAAATTAAAGAGGTGCCACCACGATCAATTGAGTCGATACCTTCATGTGTTCAACCACCAAAACCTGATTTGAAGTTGTTACCATTCAATCTCAAATACTTATTTTTAGGAGACAATGAAACTTTTCCGGTAATAATTTCTTCCAAACTTAATGCACATCGAAAATGAAAGTTATTACAAACTCTGAAAATGTACAAAAATGTATTAGGATGGACCATAGCTGACATAAAAGGAATTAGTCCTTTGATTTGCACACACAAGATTTATTTAGAGGAAAATGCTAAACTCTCTAGAGAAATGCAACGAAGGCTTAATTCTAATATGAAAGAAGTAATGAGGAATGAAGTCATTAAGCTTTTAGATAATGGAATCATTTATCCTATTTCTGATAGCAAATGGGTAAGTTTTACCCAAGTTGTACCCAAGAAGTTTGGAGTCACTGTGATAACAAATGAAAAAAATGAGTTAATTCCAACTAGGACTGTTATTGGTTGGTGTATGTGTATTGACTATAGGAAACTTAATTCAATGACTAGAAAAGATCATTTCCCCTTACCTTTCATGGATCAAATCCTAGAAAGAGTTGCAGGTCATGAATTTTATTATTTCCATGATGGTTATTCAGGTTATAATCAAATTGAAATTGCATTGAAAGATCAACAGAAGACTATTTTCACATGTCTATTTGGTACTTTTGCATATCAAAGGATGCTTTTTGGATTATCTAATGCACCAGCCACGTTTCAAAGATGCATGCTTAGCATATTCAGTGATATGGTTGAACGTTTTCTTGA
>NW_011501505.1:0-23083 GCF_000495115.2 Populus euphratica | reverse complement strand
GGATAAAGAAAAGATAAGAAACCTTATGTGATTTACTATGCAAGTAAAACTTTAAATAGTGCTCAAATGAATTACACCACCACTGAAAAAGAATTACTTGTAGTAGTATTTGCATGTGAAAAATTTAGGTCTTATCTTGTCAGCTCACCTGTTGTTGTTTTTAATGATCATACAGCTTTGAAATATCTTCTTTCAAAAAAGGATTCTAAGGCTAGACTGGTACGATGGATTTTGTTACTTCAAGAATTTGATATCACAATCAAAGACAAGAAAGGCACCGAAAATGTTGTCGCGGATTATTTGTCAAGATTGATAATAGATTCAAGATCTAACATCACACCAATCGATGACTACTTTCCTAATGAATCCTTATTTTTTGTATCTATAATACCTTGGTTTGCTAATATTGTTAATTTTCTTGTTTCAGGACATTTGCCAGCTCATTGGAGTACCCAAGACCAAAGAAAGTTCTTGAACAAAGTGAAGAACTTTTATTGGGATGACCCTTATTTATTCAAATATTGTCCTAATCAAATATTTCAAAGATGCATTCCCGATAATGAGGTAAGTAGTGTCATTAAATTTTATCGTTTTGAGTCATGTGGGGGTCATTTCTCATCAAGAAAGACAACTGCAAAAATCTTATAAAGTGGATTTTACTGACCCACCATATTCAAGGACTCACGTGTATTCTGCAAGACTTGTGAAAATTGTCAAAAGTTGGGATCTATTTCAAAACATCACATGATGCCTTTAAATCCTATTCTTGTCATCGAGATCTTTGACTGTTGGGGTATAGATATCATGGGTCCATTTCCTCCATCATTTGGTTTCTTGTACATATTAGCCACAGGAGATTATGTTTTAAAATGTATAGAGGCGATTTCAAGTCGAAAAAATGATCACAAAACAGTGATAAAGTTTTTGAAAGAAAAAATTTTAAGTCGATTTGGAATCCCTCGAGCCATGATAAGTGATGGTGGAACACATTTCTGCAATAAGTCATTTGATTCTTTAATGAAGAAATATGGAATCATACACAAAGTTATCACCCCTTATCACCCCAGACAAGTGGATAAGTAGAACTTGCTAATAGGAAGATCAAACAGATCTTGGAGAAAACAGTGAACCCTAATAGGAAAGACTGGTCTTTAAAACTTAATAATGCACTTTGTGCTTATCGAACTGCTTATAAAACATTATTAGGTATGTCACCTTATAGACTAGTCTATGGAAAACCTTGTCACTTGCTTGTGGAACTTGAACATAAAGCTTATTAGGCTATTAAAGCTTTTAATTCAAATCTTGATGATGCTAGTCAGCTACGGAAATTACAAATAAATGAGCTTAAGGAAATAACAAATGATTCATATAAAAATTCAAGAATTCATAAAGCAAGAATCAAAGAGTTTCATGACAAGAAAATACTGAGAAAAACATTCAATGTTGGTCAAAAAGTCTTGCTTTATAATTCTCGACTCCATTTATTTCTTGAAAAACTAAGATCAAGATGGAGCGGTCCTTTTATTGTGAAACATGTGTATCCATATGGGGCCTGTGATATCGAGAATCCAAAGAATATAATGTTTTCAAGGTAAATGGACATCATTTGAAAGCTTACTTTGATAATTTTTCAATTGAAAATGACTCTATTGAATTGGGTAATCCTTTATATAAAGATTGATATTTTTTTTATCACATTGATTTTGTGTTTCCTTTTGGTGTGACCTTTGTTTTACTAGTTTTTTTTCCACCTCGGTCAAATGGTGGATAACGGTACTTCGTGACTTAAGTAGCTTCTTTTAGTTTCCCATAATAACTAATATCTGTGTATATATTTGTTCAATTCTTTGCTCTTTATCCCTTCTTTACATCTCTTCTCATTTGAAAATGGACGCCACTCTTGAAAAATTGAAATAGTATTTTCCTGCTCTACCTTAGAATGCGTTTAAAAAAAATTATAGTGCTAGATCGTGCAAGATTGAGATTGTTAATGAACCATGGAATTCCTAAAGATATTTGCTGGCTAATTGAAGCAAAGGTCCGATTATCAATTGAGTTCTCCAATTCTTTCAATTCATACATGCCTGGAACAGGTAAAAGCACTTTTGCAAAAAAACGTCGAGCAAAACGACTGCAAGTCTGTCACAAATGTGCCAGATGGACTTGTAATACAAAATATTGTTTTTTAGGAATGGTATTTATAAATCGTGAAGATAAAATACAGTTCATTAAGGATGGCCTGAGTAAGGAGTCTTTAGATAATCTTCTATTGACTCTTGAGACGCATCCTAGTGGAAATGTCCATCTTGTAATTTATGATTTATGGCCACAATTCCATAAAGAACATGCTCGAAATAGTCTTGGGAATTTGACTAAAAAAAGACCTTGCTTGCCAGTTTTTAAGAAAACTGGATGGGAAGCATATCCTCTACCTATAGAGGGCGTTTAAGCCGTTCTTAAACGTAAAACCAAGGGAAGATGTGAGCCACAATCACAACTACTTGTACATACACATGTTAACTATCTATACACACACATGTTTTTTTTTAAATAATAATAATAAGAGAGAGAGAGAGACTCCAACTGGCCTACATATAGGTGGTATGATTGCATTTTCACTGCCTCCTTTATAAATTCTTCTCTTCCTTCCTTTCATTTCTACTTAACCCACACATTCCATATATATCAAAGTGTGTAGAAATGGCAAGTTCCTCAAGCCATCAAATACAAAATATTTTTGTTTTTAGTGGATCTAATCCTGGGAAAGAAAAGGAGTTTTTAGAATCAACAAATCATCTTGGTCAGGTATTAGCTGCAAGAAAGATTCATTCAGTGTATGGAGGAGGCAGCCTTGGGTTAATGAGGGGTGTGTCAATAGCTGTATTTTTAGGAGGTAGTCACATTTTAGGGGTTGTCCCTAAAGCTTTAGCAAATGGTGATATTATTGGAACAATTAGAGAGGAACTACAGGTCTCCACAATGTCTGATCGAATGAATACAATGTTTAAACATGTTGATGCCTTCATTGCTGACACGACGAAAAGATTAATGTCTTCTCCCAAGTGCAGGAGTGTCGAAGTAATAAATAACCCGGCAATACTGGGGTCGAACCACAAGGAGGTTAATTGTATAAATTATAAATAACAATAATATAACAACAATAACAACAACAACAACAACAATAATAGTAATAACAACAACAACAATAATAATAATAATAGTAGTAGTAGTAGTAGTAGTAGTAATACCAATAATAATAATAATAATAATAAAGAAAAAGAAGAATAAGAAGATGAAGATGAGAACTTTGAGATGAAATATTAACGTAAAGATTTAACAATGATGATAACAAATGTCAAGGTTAGAGGATTCACTGATGGTATGTCAAACAAGTATAGTATAAACTCTTATTATTTAATTGGAAACCACACATAAAGGAGGTTCCAATCTGATTATAGATTGTTAACATGATTACATTAGTCATCTTATTCGATTAATGCTAATACTTGTAAATCTCGTCAAGCATTCATGATTATAACTTATGTTAACAACAAATCAAGTTCCTTTCATAGCTCAGGTGTCGGTTATACCATACAATATGGGCTATGCAAGTGCCAAGCATTTGTTGTACCAAGTGTTATACAACATAAATCTAGATTAGTCATTTAATAAGCAAAGTATTAAAGAGTGAACAAGATAACAAATACAAAACACGTTAGTATCAAACATTAAAGTCCATATTAAGTTTACACTATACTTATTCTTACACCATTAGTGTAACCTTTTCACCTTGACTTAATAAACTTAGCTAGACATAATGAAAGAAAGAAAAATAAATAAACAAAACAAGAACATAAATAAGATAAAAGTTAGCTAAGTAAATGAAAGGAAATGAAAGGCATAAACTTGATATTAATGAAAGCAAAGCATAAACATTACAAAAAATACAAAGAGAGAAAGCAAGAGCATGATCTTGATCTAGAGACCAAGATGCCTAACTGCATGGCAAATGCCTCCTTTTATAGGCCAAAATTGGGACTTCTAGAACTCCAGATATGGCCACAATACTGAACAGTACTCGGGCCGGACGACAGCTTCGGGCTTCTTTGTTGTTGCAATAATTTGGACTTGAAAATGGCCTTTTTAGATCTTGAGCTCCATATAAAAGTTGTAGGCCTATGTCTTACCTTTCCAGCCATATAAAGTCAACCTAAATTTGAGATCTATAGCTCCAGATATGACCCAATTACCGAATAGTGTTCTGGTTTGAATTGCACCGACATCTCTTTGCCCTTGCAATTTAAGTTCTTAAAGTCATCAATCAATCCTTTCATTTATGTGATCGGCTTGCATTTAAAAGGAACATTTACCATAAATTAAAGCTATCTTATATTATTAGATATATTATTATAAACCATGTTTTAGTTACGGAGTTATTGATACTTCAAGTGCAAAATGATGATATAAAACCATGATAAAAATGCACTTTTAAGTACTAATCAATTGCCTTGCTAGGTGTTCTGGGCACATTGGAAAATATCTTTCATATTTTCTCTTGGGCCCAACTGCACATTCACCATAAACTCATCGGTTTGTTAAATTTTAATAGTTATTATGATAAGTTGTTGTCATTTCTTGATCATACTGTGGAACAAGAATTCCTAACATCTTCAGCACAACAAATCATAATCTCTGCTGCTACTAAAGAATAATTAATTGACCAACTACAATCTTTCACTCCTATAATTGATCTCTCCATGAGTCGCATAAATTGGTCAGCTAAAGACAGCCGTAAAAAGCTTAGATTGGATTTGAGCCTTCGTTTGTGAAACCTTGTATTTTATTATTTTGTTTCATTATTTTTTATATTTGTTTAAGTGTGTTTTAGGTTTGTCAGTATTCGTTGATTCAGGTAATATCTTCTATACTCTATCTTTCTACCTTAGAACATTGAGGACAATGTTTCGTTTTGGTTGGGGGGAAGGGGTAGTAGTTGATATTTACAAAAAAAAAATTACTAGTCGTGTTTTCTATTTGCAAAACCATTGTTGCTAAGATGGCAGAGTCATGGAGTTCTTTTGTTAAAGTGACTCTTGAGACGCATCTTGGTAAACATTCTTAACAAGGTTTATTATAATACTTCTTAAAATATTCAGGTTTACAAACTCTTGCATTCTTATTTATTGCTTATGCTCATATACTCATTAAAACAAGTATTTTTAAATCTTCATTTTCACACATACACTTTAACATATGATTGTGGGTTGTATATTGGATTATTACATTATTTATGTTTTTTTGTTAAAGGTAACTGCTTGACCGTTTTTTACGATTGGCTTGTTTTAACTCGCAAGTGCACGAGTGTGCGATGTAGCAATTAACTCGGTAAGATCGAGGTCCTATCCACAGAGAGCTAGATCTAGAAAATAAGCTAGGTAACAAAAAAAAACTCAAGAGAAATTAAATTAATAATAACTTGTTTGAAAATAATTGATAGATTTGTTTTCAAAGATGAAAAAATGTAAATAGATTTAAAATGATAAGAAAAAGTAAGTCTTGGTCCAAATCAATTTTAATGGTGATGTATTGGTGATTCCTTCAAGATATATAAGATAACTCAACCTAATATCAACGATGGTGATATTAGATCAGAAGATATTACAATGAAGTTTAAAAGGATGAAGATTGATTATTGCTTAAGAATGAACAAGTACTTTCATATTAAGTAAGACATTGAATCAAGCAATCTCTATACCAAAACTAAAGTTTGTGCATAAAAATTCAAGATTATAACATTACCTAAATGGTTTCTAAAATTTCTTTGCAATAATAAATCATTTATGAAGAAAATGAGAAGATAAACATTAAGATTCATTCATATCCTAAAGAACTCACCTCAATCACCATTATCCTTGATTTGGATCCAAGAAAGAGTTTAGCCAACCATGATTGTATATAAGAACACTTCAATAAACATGAAATAACTTGAATCAAACTGAAATAATAAGTTTTACAAACTAAAGAACCGAAATCTATAAAAAAGAACACAACATAATTTTAGAAAAAATTCGGATACAAATCTGACTCTAACTTTGGATAGAAATTGGACCCTCTTAGAAGCCTCCTCTCGAGATGTCTATTAGAGACATATTTATAGGAAATTCGGTCACCTTTCCAGATCATTAAAGAATAGCTCATTTGGACACCTGAGTCAAAAGTTATGGGTAAAACACCAAAAGGCGTTCTGAAAAATCAAATCAGGACAGCTTTGCAACCACTTTGGTGCATGTTTTTCTTCCTCATTTATGAGCTATCTCTTTCTTCTTTTTGACCCAAAATAATGTAAAAATGTCCCCTCCAGCTTTCCATCCATGTGTTTGCCTTCTTGGATCAATGGATTACCCAAAATAATCAATTTTTGTTGTGTGGACATGTAAGATCATGGATTGTTTTTGGTCTGATTTGAAGGTTGATTTAGGGCTGAATTGGGGCTGAATTTAAGCATCAAATAAGTATACAAATATACGTATTATTTGGGCTAAGATTGACATTGAAACCTTGAGTGTTTAATGGTTGAAGTTTGCACACAACATAAGGCAAGTTTGGACTTGAAATAGATCATATGATATTCTTTTCTAGAATTGGAATAGAATTGATTTTTGGGACAAATTTAGAGCACTTATTTAAACCAAGATTTGCTTCAATCTTCAACTAAATGTCTCTTCAATTCTTTGTTCTGAATTCCGACGTTGAATTTCCTGAATTAATTCATTTAAGCTCCAAAAACCTATTGAAACATTAAAACAAACTTCATTACTAAAAAACACATCAATTATTATAAAAAAAACCAAATAAAAACAATAAATACATATGTAAAATAAGAGACTTAATGACACTTTTGATGCACAATCAGTAACACAACTAAAGGAAAGGGATAGTATATAATTTGCACAAAAAAAAAGAAAAAAATAATGATAATAAATATAATTAAAAAAATAAATAAAAGCATAGATACGTTTGGTTTCATAGCCTCCCTAACCTAAGCAATTAAGCCCAAATGGGTGTTTTAACACCTAATACCCTAAAGTTAACTCACTTTGGAATTATTGGCCCAGCGCTTTTTACACGGGTTGAGGAGAAAAGCTTAAGGGAATCAAACATTGCATTATCTACGTATCAATATCTGCAACCCAAGTTATTAAGCTCGAAAGGGTGTCTCAACACCTAATGCCCTAAGACCAATTGACTAGTACTTAAAAGTACATTTTTATCAAGGTTTTATATTATCATTTTGCACTCGAAATATCAATAACTCCTTAACTAAAGCATGTTTTATAATAACGTATCTAATAATATAAGATACCTTTAATTTGTGGTAAATGTTCATTTTAAATGCAGACCTATCATATAAATGAAAGGATTGATTGATAAATTTAAGAACTGAAATTGAAAGAACAAAGAGATGACCAAACTTAGAAAAGAGATGCTGGTGCAATCCAAACCAAAACACTGTTCGGTAATTAGATCATATCTGGAGCTGTAGATCTCAGATTTAGGTCCACTTTATATGGATGGAAAGGTAAGACATAGCCCTACAACTTGTATATGGAGCCCAAGATCTAAAAAGGCCATTTTCAAGTCCAAATTGTAGCAACAACAAAGAAGTCCGAATCTGTCTTCCAGCCCGAGCACTGTTCAGTGTTTGGCCTATATCTGGAGTTCTAGAAGTCCAAATGACCTCAATGTTTTACACAAGAAAGCTGAGACAATTTCCTATAACTTTCATGTTTTTAAGTGGCTCCAATTTTGACGTTATCAATGATGTTTTAGGCAGACAAGAGAAGATAAGGATTATCACCAAGTCAAGAGTTGGTCACCCACTCATCAATTAGTCATCAAATCAATAGTTCTCAACTGGGAGAAGACATCAATCTTTTCGCCGTGTCAAGTTTTTGGCGTCATTGCTGGGGGAGGTAAGTTTTGTATAAATTATAATATTTATTTTATTTTCTCTTTTCACTTTCTTGCATATAACTTTGTTTCTTTTCTCTTATTTCTTCTTCTTATATTCTCTTCTTCCTTTTATTCTATTACTACACGTGCATGAGAGTGTGGTCACGTACATCAAGTGGTAGACTTTGTAAGGTATCCTCATCATTTTCAAAAAATATGGTCGAAGAAGATAATCAATCACTTCATAATGAGAATAATGAGAATAACCATGCTAGAACATTTAAAGACCACATGAATCCCATAAGAACAAGTGCACCATCATGCATAGTTTTCCTCCTGATGCATCTCATTTTAATTTTAAGCCAGGCATTATTCAACTTTTACCTTCTTTTCATGGCTTAGAATTGGAAAATCCATACTTGCATTTTAAGGAAATTTGAGGAGGTCTGCAACACATATAATAATTTAAATTGTAGCATGAACACCATCAGATTAAAGCTTTTTCCTTTTTCATTAAAAGATAAAGCTAAAACATGGCTATAAAATTTAAGACCAGGATCCATTCATGCTTGGGATGAAATGCAACAACAGTTTTTAAAGAAGTTTTTCCCATCTCATAGAACAAACTCTTTCAAAAGACAAATCACCACTTTCACTCAAAAACCAAGAGAAACATTTTACCAATGTTGGGATAGGTATCGAGACTTGCTTAATACTTGCCCTCATCATGGTTTTGAAACATGGAGATTGGTTTCACATTTTATGAAGGGTTAACACCTAGAGATAGGCAAATGGTTGAATTGATGTGCAATGGAACTTTTGAAGATAAAGACCCTGATGAAGCAATGAAGTACTTAGATTTGTTAGCTGAAAATGCTCAAAATTAAGACACCGCGAGTACTTATGACGCACCGAGTAAAACTCAGCCTCATACATCTAGTAGAGGTATGTACAACCTTAGGGAAGATCATGACCTTCAAGCCAAGTTTGCATCTTTAGTTAGAAAAGTCGAGGCACTAGAATTGAAAAGGAGTGATCAATTAAAATATGTTGAAAACATTGTGTGTCAAATCTGTGAAACAAATGAACACTCAACTAGTAACTGTCCAACCTTGCCTTCTTTTAAGGAATGTCTCCATGAACAAGCCCATGCTTTAAACAGTTTCCAAAGGGCCAACCACAACCCATACTCCCAAACATACAACCCTGGTTGTAAAAATCACCTAAATTTCAGTTGGAAAAGTGAGAACAACAATGTACAAACTTCACAACCACCATTTCAAGCACACCATAATTTTTAAAATTCTCATAGATATGCACTTCCTTATGCTCCACCTCCTAGAAGAAATCTTGAGGAAACATTGCATGCATTCATTGAAAAGCAAGAGACAATCAATGCTCAACTTGCTCAAAACATGATAGATTTTAAAGATACTTTTGCAAAATTAACAACTGCTCTCATTTTCCAAGAGAAAGGTAAGTTTCCATCTCAACCACAACAAAATTCCAAGGGGCAATACAATGCAAATGCAAGTAGTTCCGGAAGCCAACACATGGATCAAGTCAAATCAGTCACTACTCTTCGTAGTGGTAAGGTTATTGAAAAACCCTCTCTTGAACTTTATAAGAAAGATGATAGTCAATCTTTGAGGGTAAGGAAGGGGTTGAATCAGAAATTTACAAAGAAAAGACTGATTCCCCACCAGCGCTTCCATTTCCTCAAGCCATGACCAAACAAAGGAAAGTCAATCACAACTCTAAAATTTTTGAAACTTTCAAACAGGTAAGGATCAATATACCTTTGCTGGATGCTATTAAACAAGTTCCTTCCTATGCTAAATTTTTGAAAGATCTATGCACAATGAAGAGGAAACTAAATGTGAAAAAGAAAGTCTTTTTAGCCGAACAAGTAAGTGTCATTCTTCATAACAATAATGCTTTAAAATATAAAAACCCTGGTTGTCCTACAATTTCTTGGAGAATATAAAATTGAAAAAGCCTTACTTGATCTTGGAACTAGTGTGAATTTACTTCTATATTCAGTTTTTTAGAGTCTCAATCTAGGTGAGTTAAAACCAACTTCTATAACTCTTTTACTTGCTGATAGATCTGTAAAAGTGCCTAGAGTCGAAGATGTGTTAGTATAAGTTGATAAATTCATTTATCCTGTGGATTTTATTGTCTTGGACATAGAACCTGTTGAAGCATGTAATTCATTTCCTGTTATTTTAGGACTTCCATTTCTTGCAACTTCTAACACATTGATTAATTGTAGGAATGGACTGATGAAGCTATCATTTGGAAACATGACATTAGAGATGAATATTTTCAACATTTGCAAGCAACTTGGAGATGACAATGATTTACAAGAAGTAGATCATATTGACGAATTAGTTTATGATCAACTTGAATCTACTTTAAGTAAAAATGAGTTGGATGAATCTGAAGATTTGTAAATGATTTATTCTGAGGAAGAAATCACAGATGAAAAATGCACCGAAAATGTTGATGCAAATCTTTTATCAAAAGTGACAACAAATTCGACATCTGACATCACACCAATCGATGATTACTTTCCTAACGAATCCTTATTTTCTCTTAGTCCAATGCCTTGGTATGATAAAAATATCAATTTTCTTGCTTTAGGAAATTTGCCAGCTAATTGGAGTACCCAAGACAAAGAAAAAATTTTGAACGAAGTGAAGAATTTTTATTGTGATGACCCTAACTTATTCAAATATTATCCTGATCAAGTATTTCAAAGATTCATTCCCGACCATGAGGTAAATAGTGTCATTAAACTTTGTCATTTTGAAGCATGTGGAAGCTATTTCTCGTCAAAAAAGACGACTACAAAAATCTTTTAAAATGGATTTTATTGGCCCACCATGTTCAAGGACACGTATGCATTCTGCAAAACTTGTAAAAATTATGAAAAAGTTGACACTAGTCAAAAAGTTTTTTTTTATAATTCTCAACTCTATTCATTCCCTAGAGAGCTAAGATCAAGATGGAACAATCCTTATGGGGCCTGTGATATTGAGAATTCAATGAATGACAATGTTTTTAAAGAAAATAGACATCGTTTGAAAGCTTACTTTGATAATTTTCCTAGTGAAAATGAATCAACTGGTTTGAATGATCTTGTAGATAAAAGTTGATTATTATTTTTTTCTTACATTGTTTTTTTTTGTTTTTTTTTCGTGATTTTTGCTAGTTTCTCTCACCTCGGTCAAATGGCGGATAACGGTACTCCGTGACTTAAGTTGGTTCTTTCAATTTCCCACAATAACTAATATATGTGTATAACCATGCTCGAATGAACAATTGGAGAGGAACTTCAGGTCTCCACAATGTCGGCTCGAATGAATGCAATGTTTAACCATGCTGATGCCTTCATTGCTTTACCAAGTGATCTAGGCACATTGGAAGAGATCTTTCATATTTCCTCTTGGGCCCAACTGCACATTCACCATAAACCTATAGGTTTGTTAAATGTTAATGGTTATTATGATAAGTTGTTGTCTTTTTTTAATCATGCTGTGGAACAGGAATTTCTAACATCTTCTGCACGACAAATCATAATCTCTGCTGCTACTACTGAACAATTGATTGACCAACTACAATCTTTCATTCATGTGATTGATCCCTCTATGAGTTGCATAAATTGGTCATCTAAGGAAAGTCGTAAAAAGCTTAGATTAGATTTGAGCCTTCATTTGTGAATATTTGTGTCTTTTGGTTTTATTATTGTGTTTTGTTGTTTCTTATATTTGTTTCACTGTGTTTCAGGTTTGTCACTATTCGTTATTTCAGGTGATATCTTCTATACTCTATCTTTCTACCTTAGAACATTGAGGACAATGTCTCGTTTTGGTTGGGGGGGGAGGGTAGTAGCTAAAAAAAAAAAACTAACGATGTTTTCTATTTCATAAAGTATGTGCAAAATTGTTGTTACTATGATGGCAGAGTAAGGAGAACTTTTTATGACTCTTGAGACGTATCTTAGTAACTATTCTTAATAAGGTCTATCATAATACTTCTTGAAATATTCAGGTTTACAAAATCTCGCATTCCTATCACTTAATTCTACTCATATACTAATTTAACATGTATTCTTAAACCTTAATTTTCACACACACACTTTAGCATATGATTGTGGGTTGTATATTGGATTATTATATTATTTATGTTCTTTTATTAAAGGTAACAACTAAGGGAAAAGGATAGTATATAATTAAAAAAAACAAAAAAAAATGATGATAATAAAAATGTAGATAAGTTTGGTTTTGTAGCCTTCCTAACCTAAGCAATTAAGCCCGAAGGGGTGTTTCAACACCTGATACCCTAAAGTCAACTGACTTGGGAGCTATTGGCTCAACACTTGTTACATGGGTTGAGGAGAAAAGTTTAAGGGAATCAAATATTGCACTATTTACGTATCAATATCTGTGACCCGAGTTATTAAGCTCGTAGGGGTGTCTCAACACCTATTGCCCTAAGACCAACTGGCCTGGGAGTCATTAGCCGAAAACTTGTTACATGGGTTAAAGATGCATGGTGTTTTAAGTTATATGTATATATATTAAAAAAAGAAAAAAATAATAATCCCAACCCTAGGAACTTAACCTTAAACATTAGAACAAAAATTTTGTTTTCTTCCAAGAAAAGCTCCATAATTATGTGTTGATATATTGAGCACAAAAGAAAGGTTTATTAATATCTTGTTAAGAGGTATTGATCAGATATATAAATTTAATGAGAGTTTGTTTATCTGGATAGATTAATGGAAGTTGAATGATGAATACCTTGCTTTGTGGAATTTGCAAATTGTTTTTTCTATTTTAACGCTTTGATTACTAGAGACTAGTAATAAGCTGGTTGGGGGGTGTGATTAGTACTTAAAAGTGCATTTTTATCAAGGTTTTATATCATCATTTTCCACTCGAAGTATCAATAACTCCTTAACTAAAGCATGTTTTATAATAACATATCTAATAATATAAGATACCTTTAATTTATGGTAAATGTTCATTTTAAATGTAGGCCTATCATATAAATGAAAGGATTGATTAATGAATTTAAGAACTGAAATTGAAAGGACAAAGAGATGACCAAACTTAGAAAAGAGATGTTGGTGCAATCCAAACCAAAACACTGTTCGGTAATTAGATCATATCTGGAGCTGTAGATCTCAGATTTAGGTCCACTTTATATGGATGGAAAGTTAAGACATAGGCCTACAACTTTCATATGGAGCCCAAGATCTAAAAAGGTCATTTTCAAGTCCAAATTGTAGCAACAATAAAGAAGTCCGAATCTGTCTTCCAACCCGAGCACTGTTCAGTGTTTATCCTATATCTAGAGTTCTAGAAGTCCAAATGACCTCAATGTTTAACACAAGAAAGCTGAGACAATTTCCTACAACTTTCATGTTTCAAGTGGCTCCAATTTTAACGTTATCAATGACGTTTTAGGTGCTGAGACAATTGCCTACAACTTTCATGTTTGCAACTGGCTCCAGTTTTGACGTTATCAATGACGTTTTGGGCAGACAAGAGAAGATAAGGATTGTCACCAAGTCAAGAGTTGGCCACCCACTCATCAATTAGTCATCAAATCAATAGTTCCCAATTTTGGCCTATAAAAGGAGGCATTTGCCATGCATTTAGGCATCTTGGTTTCCAGATCAAGATCATGCTCTTGCTTTCTCTCTTTGTATTTTTTGTAATGTTTATGCTTTGCTTTTATTAATATCAAGTTTATGCCTTTCATTTCCTTTCATTTACTTAGTTAAGTTTTATCTTATCTATGTTCTTCTTTTGTTTATTTATTTTTCTTTCTTTTATTATGTTTAGCTAAGTTTATTATGTCAAGGTGAAAAGGTTACACTAATGGTGTAAGAATAAGTATAGTGTAAACTTAATATGGACTTTAATGTTTGATACTAACATGTTTTGTATTTGTTATCTTGTTCACTCTTTAATACTTTGCTTGTTAAATGACTAATCTTGATTTATGTTGTATAACACTTGGCATAACAAATGCTTGGCACTTTCATAGTTCATACTGCATGGTATAACCGACACCTCAGCTATGAAAGGAACTTGATTTGTTGTTAACATAAGTTATAATCATGAATGTTTGACGAGATTTACAAGTATTAGCATTAATCGAACAAGATGACTAATGTAATCATGTTAACAATCTATAATCTGATTGGAACCTCCTTTGTGTGTGGTTTCTAATTGAATAATAAGAGTTTAAACTATACTTGTTTGACATACCATTAGTGGAACCTCTAACCTTAACATTTGTTATTATCATTGTTTAATCCTTACATTAATATTTCATCTCAAAGTTCTCTTCTTCTTCTTCTTCTTCTTCTTCTTCTTCTCCTTCTTTTTCTTTATTATTATTATTGTTGTTGTTGTTGTTGTTGTTATTGTTATTGTATTATTGTTATTTATAATTTGTACAATTAACCTCCTTATGGTTCGACCCTGGTCTTGTCGGGTTATTTATTACTTCGACACTCCTGCACTTGGGAGAAGACATCAATCTTTTCGTCGTGTCACCAACTAGTCTGGGAGTCATTAGTCGAAAGCTCATTATATGGGTTCAAGATGCATTGTGTTTTACATTATATGTATAAAATAAAAATAATAATAATCCCAACCCAAGGAAGTTAACCTTAAACATTAGAACATAATATGGTTTTTTTCTAATAAAAGCCCCATAATCTATGTTTTCATGCATTGAGCATATAAAAAAAAAAGTTTATCAATATCTTGTTTCAATAATATGAAGCAGATATATATAAATTTACTGAGAGTTTGTTTACTTGGATAGAGTAATAGAAGTTAAATGATGAATGTCTTGCTTTGGGGAACTTGCAAATTGTTTTTTTATTTTAACGTTTTGATTACTAGGGACTAGTAATAAGCTGGTTGGGGGGTGTGATTAGTGATGTAACCATATTATTCGATAGTTTCATCCACATCTACCTAATGTTTTGTCCATGTTTTATATGTAAAATGCTTTGATATTCTTTGTTTTATGTTTTGAAGGCACTTTTGGATGAAAGATGCAAAAAGGAGTAAATTGAAGATAATTGGCAGATTTGACCTTTAGTCGATGTTTTGCGCAGAGCGTGAGCTCTAGAGGTCAAAATAAAGTGATTTTAGTGGCATTAAAAAGTTAGCATCCATACCTTTTTGTACATCTAAGCCAAGAAAATAAAATGAAGAAGAGCATGGAAATCACAGCTTTCAAATTCAAATCTCGCAATCTGCCAATGTTGACATTCGGCCATTGAAACTTTAATATTTGGCGCTAAAGAAGTCCAATTGATGCCAACGCAATTTCTTTGGATTCCTGACTCAAATTTCTATAAATGCTCAAAATTTCATCCAAAAACGATGTTATATGAGGGAGATATGACTTTTTAAAGATGACAACTGAATTTTGCCAGCAAACAGGTTTCGTGAAGAAATGAGTCCAAATTACCTTCCGAAGCTTCTAAACCGACATCCAAGTTTTTATATCAGTAATTTAGCTCCTCTAAGTGAGAGCTTGAAGATTTCATGCAAGGCTATTTCTCCTTTTCAGGGAAAATAGTTATTGAAGTACTTAAATGTAAGCTGCTAACTTAAGGGAGGACTATTTTGTAAAATAGAGACTAGGGTTTCCTAGGATATAAAAAGAATGAGAAAAGAGAAGGGGGGGCAGCCACCCAAGAGGAGAAAAATGCCCCCCTCCTCTAAGAAACTCAAAATTATGCATTCTTCATTCTTTAGGAGTAGTTGTTCAATAGTTATGCAAGGCTAAGCTCTATTCTTGGTTGCAAGGACACAACAAACCTTTGGATTTCAAGAATCGTGAGATTTATTCTTGCTTTTATTTTTAGTTTATGTTATGAATGAGTATGATTGTTTTCCTATACATATTTTCTATGATTGTTGTTGATGATTGCTAGAGCGGACTCTAAGTTATTATTGTGAACGATTTATTACTAAGTTTAATATCAAAACCGGAGTTGTCATATATGAACTTGTGAAGCAACTAAGCTTGATAATTGTGGTGGAACTGCGTTATTGAACTTAAGGAGAACATTTAAACAAAGTGACACAAGCTGCGGACAGCTTTTATGTTAATCTTGATGAAATAATCTAGTTCTTAAAGCTGTTATTGAATTGAATCATTAGTGCGGACATTTTGATTATTTGTTGGTTAGGATTAGTTATACAGCGGATCCGTTAATTAATCAACGTTAAGAAAAGATAAAATTTCAAAACATAAACTGCAATTTTAGTTTCAAGGATCGGTTCTAATTTCCATTGGTGGATGTGTACTTGTGACCAAGGTTTGTTTTCTTGATAAATTTCGGTTTTAATTGATTTTGTTTGCTAGTTTAATTGCTGTAATAGTTTAGATAATCAAAAACCAAATCCCCCCCCCCAATTACATAACGTACAACATAATACTCTAACTTGAAACTTTCTCGTGGGATCGACCCCTTACTTGCTCTATACTATCTTATGTGTTTTAAGCTAGGATAATTAATTTGTGCGACCACGACATCGCAACAAATTTTCGCACCGTTGCTGGGAAGTAATTTTAGTTGATTCTTGTGCTTGTACTGTTATTTTTAGTTGCTGTGAGTTTTATTTATATTCTTAAAAGAAAAAAAAGAGAAATAGAATTTTTGTTTGCGGCGGCACTGTTCATTTGCGGTAGCGGTACTGTTCAAAACAAAATTGTTTATGGAATTAGATTTCAACTTTTCTTTTCCTAAAGGAAAATGACGTTCTGAACAAGACTAGTATTAAATACTAGCCCCATGCCATTGAGGCCAAATTCCACTGTTTTCTAAGGTTTTTAGGTAGTTTTAGTTTTCCAACGTAGGATTTTCGTACAATTTGCATTGTTTTCAATCTCTTGTGTGGTTGGTTTCTTTTGAGTTTTCTTGATGATTTATGCTAGTAACACGTTCTACTAATCAAAGTCAAGTGCAGTTGGATCTCGAAATAGACAAAACTTTACGCAGGTTACGAAAGGAAGCTCGCCTCAATACCATGGCTATTGCACGACAACAAACACTCACGGAGCTTGCTGCTCCTAGCGTGGAAAATCAGCCACTATGCATAAACATTGACAATAATGTAAACGTTGAACTCAAATCTGGTTTTATACATTTGCTGACAACATTTAATGGTCTTGCAGGAGAAGATCCTCATACTCATCTCAAGGAGTTCCATATGGTTTGTATTAGCATGAAACTGAATGGAGTTGATGAAGAACAAGTTAAGTTGAAAGCTTTCCCTTTCTCTTTAAAAGGGGCAGCAAAGGCATGACTTTTCTCTATTCTCCTAGGTTCAATTGGAACTTAGAATGGCATGAAGAAGATCTTCCTTGAAAAGTATTTTCCAGCATCTCGAGTTGCCAACATAAGGAAAGAAATATGTGGGATTCGACAATCTCATGGAGAGACACTCTCTGAATATTGGGAAAGATTTGAGCAACTTTGCATTCAATGTCCTCATCATCAAATACCCGATTAGCTACTCATTCAATATTTCTATGAAGAATTGATGCCTACTGACTGTAGTATCATTGATGCTGCAAGTGGAGGGGCATTGGTAGATAAGACACCTGAGGTTGCACGCCAATTGATCTCAAACATGGCAGCCAACTCAAAACAGTTTGGCACTCGTGGAGACTTCTCCAACAAACGAGTAAATGAGGTAAGTATGTCTAACCTTGAAAATAAAATTAATGATCTTACTTCTCTTGTGTGTTCTTTGGCTTGTGGAAATGTGCAGCAGGTAAAAGTTTGTAGCATATGCTCCTTACAAGAACATACTTCGGATATGTGCCTAACAATGCAAGAAGATTACATTGAACAAACTCATGCAATTGATGGAGCATTCAACGAACAACCCCATAGTAAATATGATCCTTTTTCCAACATGTATAATCCCGGATGGAGAGATCATCCCAACTTACGCTATGGCAACCCATCCCAACAAGGCAATCAAGGCCAACAGTTCCATCCCCAACAGAATTATCAAGCAAGACAACCCCCTCTATTCACAAACTCCAATGTTATGGGGTCGTCATCCAATGATGATCTTCGTGAGATGATGAAAACTTTGGCTTCTAATACTGTTACCTTGCAACAAAATGTCATGTCTTTTCAACAGGAAACAAGGTCTAGTATTCACAACTTGGAAAAGCAAATGGGGCAAGTAGCTTCAAGTGTGGGGAAATTGGAAGCATAAATGAATGGAAAATTGCCCTCTCAAGCATTGAATCCAATAGAGAATGTTAGTGCAATCATGCTACGAAGTGGGAAAGAACTTGAAGATAAAAGGTCGAAATAAATTGAGATGGAGGAAGAAGAAGAGATAAAAACTGAATTGAGTACAAATAAGGAACATCCTCCTCCTCTACAAACTAAAACATCGACCAATACTCCAAAGGTAACTCCTCACTCAATGAATTTCAATTTTAAAACAATTCCACCCTTTCCTGTGAATTCTTTTAGGTTAAAGAAAGAGGACAAAGAAAAATTGATTTTAAAGGTTTTCAAGAAAGTAGAACTCAACATTCCTTTGCTTGATGCTATCAAGCAAATTCTCAAGTATGCCAAATTTTTGGAGTTGTGTACTACCATGAGAGCTTTCAAACTGAAAAGTCATGAAATGATAAGTATGGGTGAAGTTGTATCTGCTATTGTTCAAAAGAATATGCCTTTGAAGCAAAAAGAAGCAAAAAGACCCAGGTGCGTTTACTATCTCATGTGTTATTGGTAATACTAGTTTCAAAAGGGCCTTGTGCGATTTACGTGCATCCATTAGTGTTATGCCCAAACATGTTTATGATTCTCTTAGTCTTGAGCCTTTAAATAAAACTAGTATTGTAATATAACTTGCGGATTATAGTTTTGTTTATCCACTTGGTGTGATAGAGGATGTCCTAGTCATGATTTTTATATTCTTGATATAGAACATGATTCTTGTGATTCATCAAACAACACTCCTATATTGTTTGGGAGACCATTCTTTAAAACTACCAATACAAAGACTGATTGTGGTAAGGATACCTTGTCTATGGAGGTAGGAGATGAAAAAATTTAATTTAATTTTCATGATGCAATGACATATCCTTATAGTAATGTTTATTCTATCACATGTTATGACCAAGTTGATAAGTATGTGTAGCAAGTTTGTGATTATGATAGCGAGGATGGATTAAGCATAGCTTTGAGCTATGGCTATGATTTTACCAAGATAAAAGAGATGGAAAGGCATATATGTGTTCCCGAAACATGCATGACTTAAAAGCTTTGCAAATTATCCTTCATGATGCACGAATCACTTACCCCATCACGGACAGTGAATAGGTGGTGCCTATCCTTTTGGTGCCTAAAAAGATTGGAATTACGTTGAGGAAAATACAAACTGATGCTTATGAGAATGCAAGGATTTACAAAGAAAAGACTAAGGGTCTCCATAACTGAATGATTATAAGAAAAGAGTTTAATATTGGAGACAAAGTCTTTCTTTATAATTCGCATTTGAAACTTTTTCCTGGAAAGTTGCGTTCTCGTTGGATTGGACCCTTTGTTGTTTCTAATGTTTTTCCTTATGGTGTAGTTGAAATTACAAGTTTAAAAACCAACAAAGTACTCAAAGTCAATGGGCATCGTTTGAAACCTTTCTATGAAGGTTGGAAGGCAAAACTCACCGCTTTTATAGAGTTAACTGAATCAATATATAAAGAATGAGCATGCCACATGTCAAGCCAATGACATAAAACAAAAGCGCTTACTAGGAGGCAACCCAGCACAAAAAGAAAAAAAATCAGATTTGCTTTCTTTTTCCTTATCTTTTATTTTTTCACTTTTTTTTTATTTTCTGTCATTCTCTTATGTTCCTTTGCTTTTATTTCAACATTGAGGACAATGTTGTGTTTTAAGTGTGGGGGTATGGGGAGAATTTTGGTTTTCTTATTTTAGTTTTCTTTGTTGTTCTTTAAAAAAAAAAATTGTGTTTGATCTTTTTAACTCCCATTGGTTTTTGAGAATATGAGTATTATGTATGAGAATTAATTGAGATAGATAAAGATATAAATCAAATGAAGGAGTATGCATGCAAATTTTAAGGTTTAATTGGTTTAGGGATTGACGTTGAGAATATGTCATGTTGACTTTATAGTGTTATACCAATGCAAGCTTTTAAACCTTCAACATTATATTCTTTGAGTGTGCATTCTTTCAATGATATGTATCACTAGAACTTGCTTCATATCTTATTGAGATTATATTCCATTACAAATATACATGGAGATGATAAAGGCATTAGGAATTTTAATTACTTGAACCAAAAAGCCAACCTAAAGCATATTATCATTAATAAGCCCCTTTTGAGCTTGTTTATCTTTTCGTTGCTTTATCCATGTATAAGCCTTAACTTTATATATATTTTCCTTTTCTCCTGGCCAAGGATTAGTAGAGCATATACTTGTGATATTTCATGGAATTATGATTGGAAATTATATGAAAAGAAAGAACAAGTGATGCTTGATGACAAGATGGGTAAAATTACAAAAACAAAAGGAAAAGGAAAAGAAAAAAAAGAAAAAAAATTCCTTTATGTTTTTAAGATTCTATGTTGAAAAAGCTTGAAATCAAAAGAAGTTAAGCTTTGGTGATTAAAGATGAAAAATTTATATGCTTTGATGGAATATCTTGTTTGAAATATTTTTTTTTTTTAGAATGTTCTACTATCTTTGATTTGAACCTTTTCTTTTACTCTCTTTTACCTCACCTTAACCTTAGCCCCATTACAATCGGAAAATAAGACCTTTTGATTCATGCATTGTTTGTAATATGTTAGTAATGGAGATGAGATTGAAAAGTAAGCTTATGGTAGAACATATTCTATGATTGAATTTGAGAGATTTAAACGCATAAACCCTAAAAACATGTGTTGGAGTGTATATCAATGAGAGGACCTATCACTTTGGCATGACATAGATTTCATTTAAATCCCGATGATTGATTGAGTTTTGAAGTTTACATGTAAATAAATTCATGAAAATTTATACTCTTTATCTTTCTTAATTGTGTTCTTATTTATAATGCATATATTCTTGGATATTTATGGGAGATTAAGAGATTGATCATATTTATTTTTAATTTAATTTAATTTATCCTTTCTCGAGGACGAGAAAGAGCTAAGTATAGGGGTATTTTACTATATTATTCGATAGTTTCACCCACATTTACCTAATGCTTTGTCCATGTTTTATATGTAAAACGTCTTGATATTCTTTATTTTATGTTTTGAAGGCACTTTTGGATGAAAGATGCAAAAAGGAGTAAATTGGAGATAATTGGCAAATTTGACCTTTAGTCGATGTTTTGCGCAAAGCGTGAGCTCTAGAGGTCAAAATAAAGTGATTCTAGTGGCATTAAAAAGCTAACATCCATACCTTTATGTACATCTAAGACAAGAAAATAAAATGAAGAAGAGCATGGAAATCACAGCTTTCAAATTCAAATCTTGCAATCTACTAGTGTTGACCTTCGGCCATTGAAACTTTAATATCTGGAGCTAAAGAAGTCCAATTGATGCAAACTCAATTTCTTTGGATTCCTGACTAAAATTTATATAAAAACTCAAACGTTCATCCAAAAATGATGTCATATAAAGGAGATATGATTTTTTAAAGATGACAACTGAATTCTGCCAGCAAACAGGTTTTGTGAAGAAACGAGTCCAAATTACGTTTTGAAGCTTCTAAACCAACATTCAAGTTTTTATATCAGCAATTTAGCTCCTCTAAGTGAGAGCTTGAAGATTTCATGCAAGGCTATTTCTCCTTTTTAGGGAAAATAGTTATTGAAGTACTTAAATGTAAACTACTAACTTAAGGGAGGACTATTTTGTAAAATAGAGACTAGAGTTTCCTAGGATATAAAAAGAATGAGAAAAGAGAAGGGGGCAGCCACCCAAGAGGATAAAAACACGTCCTATGAGAAACTCAAAATTATGTATTCTTCATTCTTTAAAAGTAGTTGTTCAATAGTTATGCAACGCTAAGCTCTATTCTTGGTTGCAAGGACACAACAAACCTTTGGATTTCAAGAATCGTGAGATTTATTCTTGCTTTTATTTTTAGTTTATGTTATGAATAAGTATGATTGTTTTCCTATGCATATTTCCTATGATTGTTGTTGATGATTGCTAGAGCAGACTCTAAGTTATTATTGTGAACAATCTATTGCTAAGTTTAATATCAAAACCGGAGTTATGATATATGAACTTGTGAAGCAACTAAGCTTGATAATTGTGGCGGAACTACATTATTGAACTTAGGGAAAACATTTAAACAAAGTGACATAAGCTGTGGACAGCTTGTATGTTAATCTTGATGAAATAATCTAGTTTTTAAAGCTGCCATTAAATTGAATCATTAGTGCGGAGACTTTGATTGTTTGTTGGTTAGGATTAGTTATACGGTGGATCCATTAATTAATCAACGTTAAGAAAAGATAAAATCTTAGAACATAAACTACAATTTTAGTTTCAAGGATCGGTTCTAATTTCTGTTGTGGATGTGTGCTTGTGACCAAGGTTTGTTTTCTTGATAAATTTCGGTTTTGATTGATTTTGTTTGCTAGTTTAATTGCTTCAATAGTTTAGATAATCACAAACTAAATCCCCCCAATTACATAATGTACAACATAATAATCTGACTTGAAACTTTCTCGTGGGATCGACCCCTTGCTTACTCTATACTATCTTGTGTGTTTTAAGCTAGGATAATTAATTTGTGCGACCGTGACATCGCAATAATTAGTACTTAAAAGTGTATTTTTATCAAGGTTTTATATCATCATTTTGCACTTGAAGTATTAATAACTCATTAACTAGAGCATGTTTTATAATAACAAGTCTAATAATATAAGATACCTTTAATTTATGGTACATGCTTATTTTAAATGCAGGTTTTTTCACAATTCAAATGATTGATTGTTGTGATTAACTATTGCAAGTGAAAGGACAGAGAAAAGGCTAAGCTTACGAAGGAGATGCCGATTCACTTCAGATTCGAA
>NW_011501512.1:40250-40391 GCF_000495115.2 Populus euphratica | reverse complement strand
TTTTACGTCCAAGAACGGCTTAAACGCCCTTTATGGGTCAAGGATAGGCTTCCCATCCAGTTTTCTTAAAAACTAGCAAGCAAAGTCTTTTTTAATCAGATTCTCAAGACTAAGTCGAACATGTATTTTATGAAATAGTGG
>NW_011501512.1:33073-39726 GCF_000495115.2 Populus euphratica | reverse complement strand
TAGGCCTATGTCTTCCCTTTCCATCCATATAAAGTAGACCTAAATCTAAGATATACAGCTCCAAATATGATCCAAACTTCTCTTCACACCTGCTCAAAATCTTTTCTAAGTTAGTCAAATAATCATCAAATGAATCACCAAAAACAGAAAAATTATCCATAAAAATCTTAAGAAAATGCTCAACCATATCACTAAATATATTTGGAACGTGGCTGGTGCATTACATAATCCAAATGACATCCTTCGATATGCAAAAGTACCAAATGGACATGTAAAAGTAGTTTTCTATTGATCTTTCAATGCAATTTCAATTTGTTTGTAACTTGAATAGCCATATAGGAAACAATAAAATTCTTGACCTGCAACTCTTTCTAGGATTTGATCCATGAAAGATAAAGGAAAATGATTTATCCTAGTTATTAAAATAAGTTTTCTATAGTTAATGCACATGCATTAACCAGTAACAGTGCTAGTAGGAATTAACTCATTGTTCTCATTTGTTATCAAAGTAACTCCAGACTTCTTGGGTATAACTTGGGTAGGACTTACCTATTTGATGTCAGAAATATGATAAATGATTCCATTATCTAGAAGCTTAATGACTTCATTTTTCACTACTTCTTTCATATTAGGATTGAGCCTTCATTGCATTTCCCTAGAGAGTTTAGCATTTTCCTCCAAATAAATTTTGTGTATACAAATCAAAGGACTAATTCCTTTTATATCAGTTATGGTCTATCCTAATGTATTTTTGTGTATTTTCAGAGTTTATAATAACTTACCTTCTTGATGTGCATTAAGTTTAGAAGAGATTATTACTGTAAAAGTTTCATTTTCTCCCAAAAATAAGTATTTGAGATTGAATGATAACGACTTCAAATCAAGACTAGGTGGTTGAACACTTGAAGGTATGGACTTAATTGATTGTGGTGACAATTCCTCAATTTATGGTTGTCGCGGGGTGCAAGCCGGCGCAACATTATCTGGTGATGGTGGAGGCTTTTTATCGTGCCTCCTGTGTGAAGTGTTGTGTGTTGGAAAGAGGTTTTTAGATTTAATCATAAAATTTTGATTAAGGTTCAGGAGTCGCCACCTAGTATTATGGTCACTAGGAACCTATGATCTGCGAGAGTCTGAGTAAGAGACTAGTTGTGTAAGGGGAAGACGCATCACCCCTAGTGCATCCTACCTAAGGTAAGCTGCATTGTTGTTTGATTGTTTTTTTGTCCGAGTCAGGTATTTGTTGGTCTTTTCTAAGACTCAAGGAGGATTTATCTTTGTGAGAGAGTCTCCACCTTATTGATTTAAATCCTAACTGTTCTAAAGTCTAAATTTTAGGATCGCATTTATTTATATCTTGTATCTTTAATACCTAAGAGTGTACTTTATCATGTCATTTTACACCCCCACAAACATTAAAATTTACATCTGTATCCTAAAAAAATTAAAAAAATATTTTGACATGTTGGCCAAATCCTAATGGATAATCATAAATTGGTTACGATATCCATTTTTGGATTTGTTTTACATATGACACAAAAAAAAAGATGCAAATTTTGTTTTTATGTGAGAAATATACATGGAAAAATTTTAGGATTTGGCCGTATGTAACAAAATATTTTTATTTGTTTGAAAATGTTTTAAATTTTTTTATTTTTTTGAAATATTTTGGAGAAAACTTGGTATTTTAATATTGGACTTGTATTTTACAGTATAAATATACAACTCGATATTATACAAAATTGGTAGAAAAATATGCAAGAAAATCACACATTTTTAAAATAATTTGGAATTTTTTTTTATTTACACGAACCATGGATGTGAATTATAATTCACATCCACTATTCACATATGAACAGTGGAACTGCACAGAAGAAGATGATGCAGGGGAAGGGGAAACATGGCGGACAGAGGGGAAGCAGTGGTTTAGGTGACTGGTGGTCGATGTTGATCACAATAGGGAGAAGCAACGTTTTGCAAAGGAGAGAGAGACGTTGACGATGGCTTATTACAGACACAATGGTGGCTGGCCAATGGTTTTAGCAGCACACGGTGGTGCTGGCTATAAAATGGAGATGGAGGAAGAGAAGTTGAAGTTGAAGTTGAAGTTGTTGGTTTCCTGTGGAAAAGGAAGAAAGAGGAAGAAGAAAATCTGCAGCAGGGAGAAGAAGGAGAGGAAAGAGAAAGTCATGTGGCTGTTCTGCCACTCGCAAGGAGTTGGTTTGATGGAAATAATGGTGGTAGAGCCGGTGATGGTGGTGGTGGCTGAAGGCCATGGTAGAGAGAGAGAAAGAAAAAAAGTGCAGAAAAAACTACTTTTTTTTGTTGATTTTGAACCTAAATTTCTCCTCTCTCAGACCATAAAATCCATCTCTTTTTATAGGTAGTGAAGAGGGCAATCTTATCTATATTAGGGAAAAATTTTAGCCCTTGATTTAGTTGGGAAGGATCCCAACCATTGGCTCAAAGTAGGTATTATGAGTTGCAAAATCTGCAGACAAAGCTAACTAAGTTGGCCTCTTTAAGTCGTCATCAGAGATGATGTATTGTCATTTAACCTAAACTGATCACATGGAGTTGTAGACAAAGTGTAGAGGATCATTTTCGTATAAAATTTACCAAATTTGGTGGATGTTAGGTACATTAACAGTGTAGAGGATCATTTTCGTATAAAATTTACCAAATTTGGTGGATGTTAGGTACATTAACTTCAGCTGCAAAGTAAGTAAACAAATAAGTTTTTCAGAGAAAAAATGAAGATAATGAACAATGTTGATTCCTGTTTTTGTCAAAGTTCATTTCAGTCCTCCCTCTTTCAATTGCTTTTAATTGAACCCTAATTGACCCTAATTTTTTATTTAATGCAATTAAACCCATAATTTCAATCAATTAACATAGTAAAAACTAAATTTGATCTTTTAAATTCCAATCTTCTCAATTAAGACAAAAGTAGGCTGCCAAACTTAATTTTTCACTAATTAAGCCCAAAATAAAATTAATTTGACCCATTTAAAGTATAATTAAGTCTTTGCACTTAATTAAATCCTTCAATTGAACCCAAATTAATCCTTCAAGATAATTAAAATTTAATTTGGGCTATGATTAAATCAAATGAGCTCATTAAAAATTTAATTATATCATTGGACTCAATTTTTATGTAAATTCGTTCAATAATCATTCAATGTGACCTTGAATTTGTATTTTTCTCTATTTTTGGGCATAATGGGGTACAATTAGACCTTGAATTTCCTCAAAAAATTGTTGCTTGATTTTTTTAATTATATTTAGCCCTCCTTGGTATTGTTTTTTTTACATTGTCAACCTTTATTTTATTTTATGTTTTTTATTTTTATTTTGAAAAAAATTGATTGTTGGGGAATAACTCAAAATTAGGTTATGACAATTGCCCTCTTCTTGACAATGCTTATGATAAAAAGACTCGTAAGAGACTTTAGATAGTAAGCTTTGTAAAGAAGAAAAAGAATGAGATAACGAACTGATCCTATCAAGAGGTGATGAATCCTTATAGAAGTATTTGAGGGGAGGGTTAGAAAGTACACTCAGAGGAAAGACTAAAAGCTTTTAAGAAAAAGGCTCGATGACACACTCAAAAGGAGGCAGGGTTAGAAAACACACTACTAAGGTGGTCAAGGGCTCCTAGGCGCACTTAAAAGGGAAGGAGGATAGGGCTATAAAGCATCTTGATTAAGATGGTTGAGGGTTCAATGATGCACTCAAATGAAAAAAAATAGGGCTAGAAAATGCACTCTCCATGAGATGAGGGCTTGAAGGCGCACTTCAAAGGAGGTATGGTTAGAAAACACACTACCTAAGGTGATCGAAGGCTCTAAGGTATACTCAGAAGGAATCAGGGATAAAAAACGCACTCCCAAGAGGTGAAGGCTCGAAGGCGCACTAAAAAAAGAGGTAAGGCTAGAAAACACCCTACCTAAGGTGTGAGGCTCAAAGGCATACTTGAAAAGGAGGTAGATGAGGTTAAAAGCACACTATCTACATGATGAGGACTTAGTAGCCCACTCACGGATGAAAGCAATGCATCATGATCAATATGCATGTATGCTTACCTAAGAAAGATAGGTCCCTTTTTCTTTGTAGGATTTTCGTCTTCTTAAAAGCTTGAGTCTCTAATAGTAAGTTTTAATGGCTCTTTCCGCTCTTGCTTACTTAAGTCATACATTGTGATCTTGATCTCTAAAAAGGGTATGGCATCAACATACTTCTTTGTCCATAAACATTTATTTGAAGAGATTGCCAGCTCAGCCTAACATTTCTATAATTATGAAGCCAGTCCTATACGTTTTAGTGGATTGCCTCCTAGTTTAATCATGTCTCCAAGTGTTCAATTTGGGTTTTTCCTTGGGGATGAGGCTATATGGAAGAAGATTTGGTTATCTATAAGGACATGATTTCACAAAGAACTTTGGGAATTTCAAAATTATTTTGAACAAAAAAAATCCTTATGATGTTTGTTTAAAACAAACTTGTCTTGAAAAATTCAAGTGATTCTCATAGATAGGTTTGTATGAGTGTTAAAAACTTTTGTTTTGCTTTTGGCGAAAATGTGAATTGATGTTTTATTGGTTAAAGCGATTTATGCTTCAATTTGAGGGTTTCAAAGAACTAGTTTTGGAAGCATTTATTTTGCTTGCATGAATAATGACTTGTTTCACATGGAAAAGCAAGGTCTACCAGTCCAGATTGCCTGCCTTTGATTAGAAAAAGCTTGATTGGGCATGTAACATAGGTTTCGACTTTTGGCTATGAAGAAAAAGGATATTTATAGGCTTAAGGGGTGTTCGAGGGGCTTCAAAACTAAGGATCATTAGTGCTTATATTCCGAACCCCTTTTTTTATGGATTTTTTAGACCATAGATTTGCAAAATGGTCGATGGTGCCCCCCCCCCAATATTAGGCTTTTTCTTCTTTTGATTTTGAGCATCATTATATTAGTGATTTTATAGCATGCTCAAATATTTTTAGGACTCTTTCATACCCTCTAACTTTGTTCGGGCATTTTATTCATTGAGGATTTTCTTTCATGTCCCTTAGTGTTATTTAGGCACTTTTATCGTTGAGGAATTTTTCATGCCCCTCAGAATTGTTTGGGAACTTTTAGTCATTAAAGCTTTTTTGCACTTACGGGGTATAGCGGGTGATCCTAGCCAAGGTTATTTTTGAAGAAAAATACATTAGGCTCAAAAAGGGATAACAAGGGATTTTTAGAATTTGTGAAAGGATGATCAAAGATGGTCTTTCTTCATTTCAAATGCAAGCACTTAGAATTGGTAAGCTTTGCTTCTTCTTTTTTATGTGAACATGAAAAATGATTTCTCATTATTCATGCAATCAAAACTCAGCTTTGAAGTCATCTCATGGTGTTTGGGCTGTCTTTCAATTTTTATGAGTGTTAGGATATCACTTGAATTTTCAAAACTTATTTGTTAAAGCAAACACCAATTTGATTTTTTATTAAAACTTTTTTTTTCCAAAAAGGCTTGTGATAACATGAGATTATGCGTAATTTTTTTTACAAAACTTTTTTTTTCCAAAAAGGCTTGTGAAAACATGAGATCATGCATAATGTTTTTAGGGAAAACACACTAAAGAAATCTTGGCCAATCTTTAATTTTATTGATTTATAAAGGTAAATACATTAGGCATAATACTTCTTTACAACATTAGAGTTTACGGGCGTAGGTAGATCCTTTCCATCCATATTAGTTAGAATTAAGGCCCCTTTAGAAAAAGCCTTTTTCACCATATATGGCTCTTCATAGTTTGATGCCCACTTACTTTGATCTTCTCCTAATGCTAGTGAGATCTTCTTTAATACCAAATCCCCCTCTTTAAACACCCTTGGTTTGACTTTCTTGTTGTAAGCCTTTACTATCCTACTTTGGTATAATTGGTGATGACAAATAGCTGCTAGTCTTTTTTTATCGATCAAATCTAGCTGCTCAAATCTTAACCTCGAGCATTCTAATTTATCTAGTTCTACATTCTTTAGGATCCGCAATGATAGGATTTCTACTTCTAAGGGTATAACCACCTCCATTTCATATACTAAAGAATGTGAGGTTGTATTGGTAGAAGTTTTGATTATGGTGCGATATGCATGAAGTGCGTATAGGAGCATCTCATGCCAATCTTTATAAGTGACCACCATTTTTTGGATGATCTTTTTGAGATTCTTATTAGCTGCTTCAATTACCCCATTCATCTACGGTCTATAAAGGAAAGAATTGAGGTGTTTAATCTTTCATTTAGTGTATGGTTTGCCAATCAACTTCCCATTAAAATTCTGAGCATTATCAGTTTTCGATTTTACTGGCAAACTATGACATACCAAATCCTTTTCAATGAATTTCTTGACTACTTTCTGTGTTACGTGAGCACAAGAATTAGCTTCTACCCACTTAGTAAAGTAGTTGATGGCTACCAGAATGAATCTATACCCATTGCTTGCTTTAAGGTTGATTGGCCCTATAACATCCAAACCCCACATATCAAAAGGTGACACGACTAAAAGATTGATGTCTTCTACCAAGTGCAGGAGTGTCGAAGTAATAAATAACCCGGCAAGACCGGGGTCGAACCACAGGGAGGTTAATTGTAAAAATTATAAAAAACAA
>NW_011501512.1:23303-30752 GCF_000495115.2 Populus euphratica | reverse complement strand
CCTGTATTTAAAATGAATATTTACCACAAATTAAAGGTATCTTGTATTATTAGATATATTATTATAAAACATGCTTTAGTTAAGGAGTTATTGATACTTCAAGTGCAAAATGATGATATAAAACCTTGATAAAAATGCACTTTTAAGTACTAATCAAAAGGCCAATGTGAGATCATATTGTACAGAGGTGTTAGAGGTGTATTTATCATATCACCATATATCTGACACTTATGGTATTTTCTAACATAGTCTATACAATCTCTCTCCATGGTTAACTAGAAATATCCCGACATTTGTATTTGCTTAGCCATTGCATGCCCATTAGCATTAGCATGTGTAGCACAAATCTCCTCATGCAATTCTTTTAATGCTTGTTCAATCTCATTTTCATTCAGACAACTGAGTAAGGTCCCATCAAATGACCTTTTATATAAAAATTCATGGTCATTCTCCTCAAAGTCTTTTCATCTTTCTTAGAAATCCCTTGATGGTATTCTTGATATTGATGTCATTATACCATGGTTTTCCATTAGGAGATTCCTCAATTAAACAACGATGGGCTTATAAGCTTTTAACTTCGATATCTATTGGTTGGTCCTTGCTTCTGGTATCAACTTATGTCATTGAAGCTAAGGTTGCCAAGGCATTGACAAACTTATTCTTATCTTTGATTATGTGGGTGAATTTGATCTCTTTAAATTTGTTGGCTAACCTTAAGAGATAATTTTGATATAGTTTCAATTTCTCATCCATGGTTTGCTACTCACCTTTGACTTGGCAGATGATTAGTAAGAAATCCCCGAAGATCTCAATCTTCTTGACTTCAAGTTCTAAAGTAGCTTCTAGGCCAACAATGCAACCTTCATACTCGACCATATTATTGATACATTCAAATAGTTACCTTGCTAAAATAAGATACTACTTATTTTCTAGGGAAATTACTACTGCTCCTGCTCTATTTCCTAATACATTTACAGCACCATCAAAGTAAAGGGTCCACGTATCACTTTCTCCACCTCCATTCTCAATTACTATCACATCTTCATGTAGGAGGTCAAAGTTTAATGGCTCATATTTTTCCATGGCATGATCTGCAAGATGATTGGCAATTACATTTTCTTTTACAACTTTTCTTATCATAAAGACAATATCATATTCTGCCAACAACAATTGTCATCTTGCTACTCTACTTGACAAATAAGGTTTTTCATAGATATATTTGAGCGAATCTAACTTTGAAATCAACCAAGTTGTGTAGTATAACATATATTACCTGAGTATTTTCGCTCTCCAAACCAAGGCACAACACAACCTTTCAATTGTTATGTATCTCGACTCACAGTCATTGAATTTTTCACTCATGTAGTAAATAACTTGCTCTTTTCTTATGACTTATTATGTTGTCCCAGCACACAACCCATAACTGTTTCTGTTAATGTCAAATACAAGATTAAAGGCCTCCCCAATGTTGGAGGTACTAGCAGTGGTGGATTTTGCAAGTACCTTTTTATTTTATCAAAGGCTTCTTGACAATCATTGTCCTACACTCAAAGATTTTTTTTCTAAGCAAACAAAAAATTGGCTCATAGGTCACTATTAACTAAGATATAAATCAAGCTATGTAATTTAGGTGCCCAAGGATACTTCTTACTTCTTTTTCTACCTTAGGTGTAAGCATCTCCTAAATAGCTTTGGCTTTATCAAGATCAACTTCTATTTCTTGATCACTCACTATGAAGCCCAATAATTTTCTTGTTTTTACTCCAAATGAATATTTTGCAGGATTCAGCTTTAATTGGTATTTTTGCAGCCTTTCAAATAATTTCCTTAATACTTGCACATGATCTTCTTCCTTCTTGGATTTTGCATGTTATCCATATAAACCTCCACTTCTTGGTGCATCATATCATGGAATAGGGTAACCATTGCCTTTTAATATGTGGCTCCAACATTTTTAGCCCGAATGACATCACTTTATAGCAAAATGTTTCCCAAAGTATGACAAATGTGGTCTTCTCTTTGTCTTCTTTCGCCATTTGACACGACCAAAAGATTGATGTCTTCTTCTAAGTGTAGGAGTGTCGAAGTAATAAATAACCCGGCAAGACTAGGGTCGAACCACAGGGAGGTTAATTGTATAAATTATAGATAACAATAATATAACAATAACAATAACAACAACAATAGTAATAATAATAATAGCAATAGTAGTAGTAGTAGTAGTAGAAGAAGAAGAAGAAGTTGATGAGAACTTTGAGATGGAAGATTAAAGTAAAGATTAAAAGATGATAACAACAAATATCAAGGTTAGACAATCTACTAATGGTATTTCAGACAAGTATAGTATAAACTCTTATTATTCAATTGGAAACCACACACAAAGGAGGTTCCAATCAGATTATAGATTGTTAACATGATTACATTAGTCATCCTATTCAATTAATGCTAATACTTGTAAATCTCATCAAGCATTCATGATTATAACTTATGTTAACAACAAATCAAGTTCCTTTCATAGCTCAGGTGTCGGTTATACCATACAGTATGGGCTATGAAAGTGCCAAGCATTTGTTGTACCAAGTGTTATACAACATAAATCAAGATTAATCATTTAACAAGCAAAGTATTAAAGAGTAAACAAGATAACAAATATAAAACATGTTAGTATCAAACATTAAAGTCCATATTAAGTTTACATTATACTTATTCTCACACCATTAGTGTAACCTTTTCACCTTGACATAACTAACTTAGCTAGACATAATGAAAGAAAGCAAAATAGATAAACAAAATAAGAACATAAAAGTTAACTAAGTAAAGGAAAGGAAATGAAAGGCATAAACTTAATATTAATGAAAACAAAGCATAAAAAATACAAAGAGAGAAAGGAAGAGCATGATCTTGATCTGAACACCAAGATGCCTAAATGCATGGCAAATACCTCCTTTTATAGGCCAAAATTGGGAACTATTAATTTGATGACTAATTGATAAGTGGGTGGCCAACTTTTGACTTGGTGACAATCCTTATCTTCTCTTGTCTGCCCAAAACGTCATTGATAACGTCAAAACTGGAGCCAGTTGCAAACATGAAAGTTGTAGGCAATTGTCTCAGCTTTCTTGTGTAAAAAATTCAGCTCATTTGGACTTCTAGAACTCCAGATATGGCCAAAATACCGAACAGTGCTCGGGCTGGAAGACAGATTCGGGCTTCTTTGTTGTTGCTACAATTTGGACTTGATAATGGCCTTTTTAGATCTTGGGCTCCATATGAAAGTTGTAGGCCTATGTCTTACCTTTCCATCCATATAAATTGGACCTAAATCTGAGATATATAGCTCTAGATATGACCCAATTACCGAACAGTGTTCCAGTTTGGATTGCACCGACATCTCTTTTCTAAGTTTGGCCATCTCTTTATCCTTGCAATTTAAGTTCTTCAAGTCATCAATCAATCCTTTCATTTATGTGATAGACCTGCATTAAAAATAGACATTTACCACAAATTAAAGGTATCTTATATTATTAGATACATTATTATAAAACATATTTTAGTTAAGGAGTTATTGATACTTCAAGTGCAAAATGATGATATAAAACCATGATAAAAATACACTTTTAAGTACTAATCATCTATCGATTTATTTCATATCATCAAACAATTGAATATAGAGTTCCAATTTAATTTATTAGTTTTAACATAGTGAATTTTTATAACCGTCTATCAGGTTTTTAATCAATTCTTTTAAATGCATGCATAATAAAGTAAGTGTGTTTTATTAGTTCAATTTTCAATTTAATCTTATTATTAAAATATATAAAAACATAAATCTATAACTCAAAGGTCAACAAATCTTCCTCAAGCTTTTTTAAACCCAAATCATTCTAAGATTGTGGTCAACTTAAGTTTTAGGTTGACTTGTCAGGTTTGTATGAATTTTATAAGTAGGATTATTGTATATTATTAATTTTAAAATTTAATATAAATTAAAATAAAAAAATCTAATTATTTTTTAAAATAATTTGATTGTAATATATATTAATAATAAAATAATTTTTGATAGTTTACTTTTTCTTATCCACCATTAACTAAACAAAATATAAATATAATTAATATGTTGTGTATATCATTATCAAATAGAATCGTAGCTTCTTTTTTTTTATCCATTGTCTTGGTATTTTATTATCCAGGGAAAGTAACCAAATGTTAGGTAGGTGTTCAAATTGATATTTAATTTAGTTGTTAAATATTGCATGCAAGTCATATATTTTTTTATAAAAATACTAAAAATCATAGACTATCTAGGTTTAGACCCCATTTAGAATTGAGATTGAATGTTATTTTCATCAAAATTTGAATTTTTCTAAAAATTAAACTTTTTATGTTTCTTAATTGTTTTAATATGTTGATATCAAAACTATTTTTTTAAAATATATTATTTTAAAATATTGTTAAACAAAATATTTTCAAAAGCAATTTATATTATACTCTCAAACATCTTTGGCTTCATTACAATAATTTTATCATATTATGTGTGTATAATAATTTTGAATGAATTTAAACTCTTAGTTTTTTAATTCATTTTTAAGACGTTTAGATATTTTATAAGGAAACATGTGCAACTCTCATTATTTTTAATAACAAAAATGTATGGATTGAATGTCAATCAAAACAGCTAATAGTTCGAGTGTTGAAATAAATAAATAATAGTTCAAGGGTGTTAATTAAAATGACCTATATATTTTAGGGATACTCTTACATATTAGCTGTAAGAATTTATTTTATTTTATTTTTTCCTTTTCGTTAAAAACTTGCCGAACTATCGACGCCCTCAAAGAAAACTCGTGCCAAGAATCACTCCCACGCCTGTCTAATAAGAACCAGAGGGGATACTGACAATCTATATTTGCAAAACACAGCCTGCACATGAATTTGTTCATTTCAAAATAATGAGTTTATTTGGATTATTTATATTTGTCAACAAAATGAGTCGGTGATGGGTTGTCTACGGGCTATAGCTGCATAGGCCTCTATGTAGAGTCATATCAGAATCAGATCAATAACAGCAGCAGCACGAACAGAAACCCCATTCATTTTTTGGGTCGTTGCATCGGCATGTTGGCGTCATGGAATTCGATTCCTTTATTATAGAGTTCTTTTATTTAATATTTACAATCAACGAGGTGTTAATTTTCTCTGCCTGAAAGTTTACTGTCCCAGATCACACCAGCGCTTGAATCGAGCCAATTATTGATGAGAGTTGATTTAGCCTAGAAGCTAAATTATTGGACCCCTTTTGGATTTATGCTAGCATATCCTAGGGGATTGACAATTCTTATAGCCGAAAGATTATCGAATTAACTATAAAATTAATTAATTTGATATGATTTAAACGGCTACTCTATTGTGTCATCTTTTTAGAAAAACTAATCTATTTGGCTAGTTTCTTCTCTCCCTGTTGTGAACTTTTGTCATTTGCCTTTAATTTCCACCTTTTGTTTAATATATTAGTTAAATTATTTTTTTTACTTAAAAAATATTAAAAAAAAGTTAAGATTTAAAAGTATTAGATTTTTTTATAAAAATATATCAAGAGTCCTAGATTTGACTGTAACACTGAACTAAGAGTAATATTTATAATAGCATTAAACTTGAAAAACTCAAATTTAAATGGGTCTGACTGCAATACCAAACCCAATAGTCTTGTATATGGATCTGGCTACAAAGTTGTGTTATAAAAGTATGATACTTAAATAGATTAATTATAATAACAAAACAAAGAAAAAAACCAACATGACGAAAAAAACTAATGAAGAAAAAGAAAAACAAATCTGAATTAACTCGGTTAACCCATCAAATCTGAGATTCGTGTCATGAAAGTCTGATAACTAAATAGAAAAAAATTTAATATCAACAAACTAAATAAAAAAGTTAATTAAAAAGAAAAAAAAACATCAACTTTTTCATCGTGGATTGTACTGTGCAGTCTACAGTGAAAGACATAAAAAAAAAAAAACTAAAGGCCTAAAGACATAAAAAGAAAAAAAAACTAAAGGCCTGAGCCTTTTCATCATAGACTGCATATAATATTAAAAGTTGAAATCGGAAAAACAAAAATAATGAGAAAAAAAAATCTGAATCAATAGGGTTAACCAGTTAAACCTGGAATCCGTGTCATGAAAATCTAATAATTAAATAGAAAAAATTTAATATTAAGAAACTAAATTAAAAAATAATTATGAAACAAAAAAAGAAGAAGAAAAAAAGACAAAAAAAGAAACTAAAGACATTAGTTTTTTCATTGTAGATTGCACTGTGCAATCCACAATAAAAGGCTTAAAAAGAAAAAGAAAAAAATAAAATAAAGACATACACCACGAGTTATTTTTTTCCTTGCATAAAAAATATCAAAAAATACTAAGATCTGAGAGTGTTATGTATTTCTTCAAAGATATATCCAAGAATCTTTGGTCTAACTGCAATGCTTGACCCAAGAGTAATATTTATAATAATATTAATCTTACATTACTCAAGTTTAAGTGAGTCTGGTTGCAACACTGGACTTAAGAGTCTTGGATGTGAGTTTGGCTGTAAGGTCGTGTCATAAAAGTGTGATAATTAAATAGATTAATTATAAAAACTAATAGGAAGAAAAAAACTAATGAAAAAATAAACTCTGAATTAATTAGGTTAACTCTTCAAATCAGGTTAACCCTTCAAACTTTAGATTCATGTCATGAAAGTTTGATAACTAAATAGAAAAAAAAAATTGATGGGTTAACCCATAATTAACTGGGTTAACCTGTCAAGCTTGAGATACGTGTCATGAAAGTCTGATAATTAAATAGAAAGAAATTTAATATTAACAAACTAAACTAAATAAAAAAATTAATTAAAAATAAAAAAATAAAATTTCGGGTTAACTCGTCAAATCAAGTTAACCCGTCAAACTTGAAATTTATTTTAACCCGTCAACCTTGAAATTTATTAACAAACTAAATTAAACAAAAAAAATTATTAAAAGGAAAAAAACAAAGAAAAAAGCAAAAAAAAACCCATAAAGGCATAAAAAACCACAAAAAAACAAAAACAATGAAAACAAATATACACATACATACATACATATATATATATATATAATTATCACTATTATTATTATTATTATTATTATTATTATTATTATAATATATAAGTATGACTAAAAGGCGTTGGGAAGCTACAGTGCTTTCCCACAAAAAAAAAACTAATGAAAAAAAAAATCTGAATTAATCGGGTTAACCCTTCAAATTAGGTTAAGCTGTCAAACCTTAAATTTGTGTTATAAAAGTTTGATAACTAAATAGAAAAAAATTTTGACGAGTTAAGCCATAATTAACTTAGTTAACCTGTCAAGTTTGGGATACGTGTTATAAAAATCTGATAATTAAATAGAAAGAAATTTAACATTAA
>NW_011501512.1:21497-23195 GCF_000495115.2 Populus euphratica | reverse complement strand
GAATTCATTAACAAACTAAATTAAACAAAAAAATTTATTAAAAGAAAAAAAACAAACAAAAAAGCAAAAAACAAAAACCCATAAAGGCATAAAAACCAAAAACAAAAAACAAAAATAATGATAATGAATATATATATATATATATCATTATAATAATAATTATTATTATATATAAGTATGATTAAAAGGCATGGGAAAAGTACGGTGCTTTCCCACTATAAAACCATGATAAAAATGCACTTTTAAGTACTAATCATTAACCCTTCAAATCAGGTTAAGCTGTCAAACCTTAGATTTGAAAGAAAAAAAATCTGAATTAACTGAGTTACCGCTTCAAATTAGGTTAACCCGTCAAATCTTAAATTTGCATCATAAAAATTCGATAACTAAATAGAAAAAAATTGACAGGTTAATCCATAATTAATTGGGTTAACCTATCAAGCTTGAGATATGTGTCATGAAAGTCTGATAATTAAATAGAAAAAAATTTAACATTAAGAAACTAAAATAAATGAAAAAAATTAATTTACAAAAAAACAATTCCAGGTTAACTCGTCAAATCAGGTTAATCTATCAAACTCGGGATTCATTAACAAACTAAATTAAAAAACAATTTATTAAAAGGAAAATAACTCATCAAATCAGGTTAACTCATCAAACCTAGGATTCATTAACAAATGAAATTAAACAAAAAATTATTAAAAGGAAAAAAAAAAGAAAAAAGCAAGAAAACCCTTGAAGGCATAAAAAACCAAAAAAAAACAAAAAAAATGAAAACAAATATATTATTATTATTATTATTATTATTATTATATAAGTATTATTAAAAGGCATAAAGAAGCTATAGTGCTTTCTCCACGTGTTTTAGAGTATGTTATAATCATGCATGTAAGATAAATCTAAGAGGTGTGGAAGATGGACTAATGGATCCTTCTTCACTCTAAGACATCATTTGTGTGTGTTTGAAACTTAGTTTGTATATGTTTTAAAAATATGTTTAGCTCAAAAAAATATTAAATTCATGTTATTTTATATTTAATTTTTATTAAATAAATAAAAATAATGAAATTTGAACTCGTGATAATTTGGTTAGTAAGGTTCCGATATTATGTTAAAAAACTAATTTAACAAAATAATTTAAGTTATTATGTAAAGTTTTAAAATACAATTTATATTATTTATTAACACAAGTAAAAAATATTTTTTTAAAAATATTATGGATCATAATATTAAACAAATAATAAAAAAAAAATAGTTAAACTTTTAGTTAAGAGTGTAAATATTTTTATATATCGTCTATGTAGAGTGTATTGCGTTGTAGCAATAATAAAGACATTGTACCCTTGAAATGTGTAAATTGTTTTTCTTTATTACCATCATCCTATAGCCAAAATCCATTTAGATGAATTACTATTATTATATTTATATAAAAATATAATAGGCATAGTAAAATCATTATGTATAGACTCACAAATCACGATTTACTTTAATGGTAAAACAAGGTCTTTGATTTAGGGGTAATTTAATTTTTTTTATGTTCTATTAATCATTAAATAATTATTTAGAGGTACATTGACACAACTAAAAGATTTATGTCTTCTCCCAAGTGCAAGAGTGTCGAAGTAATAAATAACTTGGCAAAACCGGGGTCGAACCACAGGGAGGTTAATTGTATAAATTACAGATAACAATAATACA
>NW_011501512.1:0-17217 GCF_000495115.2 Populus euphratica | reverse complement strand
TTTCTATTATTATTGTTATTGTTATTGTTTTTGTTGTTGTATTATTGTTATTTATAATTTGTACAATTAACCTCCCTGTGATTCGACCCTAGTCTTGCCGGGTTATTTATTACTTCGATACTCCTGCACTTGAGAGAAGACATCAATCTTTTAGTCGTGTCAAGTTTTTGGTGCCGTTGCCGGGGAGGTAAGTTTTGTATAAATTATAATATTTATTTTATTTTCTCTTTTCACTTTTGTTATATATAACTTTGTTTCTTGTCTCTTATTTGTTCTTCTTTTGTTTTCTTCTTCCTTTTATTCTATTCCTATACGTGCATGAGAGTGTGGTCACGTACATCAAGTGGTAGACTTTGTAGGGTATCCTCATCATTTTCAAAAAATATGGCCGAAGAAGATAATCAATCACTTCATAATGAGAATAATGAGAATAACCGTGCTAGAACACTTAGAGACCATATGAATCCCACAAGAACAAGTGCACCATCATGCACAGTTTTTCCTCCCGATGCATCTCATTTTAATTTTAAGCCAGACATTATTCAACTTTTACCTTCTTTTCATGGCTTAGAATTGAAAAATCCATACTTGCATTTAAGGGAATTTGAGGAGGTTTGTAGCACATAATAATTTAAATTGTAGCATGAACACCATCAGATTAAAAGTTTTTTCTTTTTCATTAAAAGATAAAGCTAAAACATGGCTACAAAATTTGAGACCAAGATCCATTCGTGCATGGGATGAAATGCAACAACAGTTTTTAAAGAAGTTTTTCCCATCTCACAAAACAAACTCTTTCAAAAGACAAATCACCATTTTCACTCAAAAACCAAGAGAAACATTTTACCAATTTTGGGATAGGTATCAAGACTTGCTTTATACTTGCCCTCATCATGATTTTGAAACATGGAGATTGGTTTCATATTTTTATGAAGGGTTAACACCTAGAGATAGGCAAATGGTTGAATTGATGTGCAATGAAACTTTTCAAGATAAAGACCTTGATGAAGTAATGGAGTACTTAGACTTGTTAACTGAAAATGCTCAAAATTAAGACACTGCGGGTGTTTATGAGGCACCGAGTAAAACTCAACCTCATATATCTAGTGGAGGTATGTACAACCTTAGGGAAGATCTTGAACTCCAAGCTAAGTTTGCATCTTTAACTAGAAAAGTCGAGGCACTAGAATTGAAAAAAAGTGGTCAATTAAAATCTCTTGAAAACATTGCATATCAAATATATGAAACAAATGAACACTCAACCAATAACTATCCAACCTTGTCTTCTTTTAAGGAATGTCTCCATGAACAAGCCCATGCTTTAAACAGTTTCCAAAGGGCCAACCACAACCCATACTCCCAAACATACAACCCTGGTTGGAGAAATCATCCAAATTTTAGTTGGAAGAGTGATAACAACAATGCACAAACTTCCTAACCACCATTTCAAGCACACCACAATTTCCAAAATTCTCATGGATATGCACCTCCTTATGCTCCACCTCCTGGAAGAAATCTTGAGGAAACATTACATGCATTCATTGAAAAGCAAGAGACAATCAATACTCAACTTGCTCAAAACATGACAGATTTTAAAGATACTCTAGCAAAATTGACATCTGCTCTCAGTTTCCAAGAGAAAGGTAAGTTTCCATCTCAACCACAACAAAATCTCAAGGGGCAATACAATGTAAATGCAAGTAGTTCCGGAAGCCAATACATGGATCAAGTCAAATCAGTCACTACTCTTCGCAGTGGTAAGGTTATTGAAAAACTCACTCTTGAACCTTGTGAGAAAGATGATGAGTCAATCTCTGAGGGTAAAAAAGGGGTTGAATTTGAAAATTACAAAGAAACGACTGATTCCCCGCCAGTACTTCCATTTCCTCAAGCCATAACCAAACAAAGGAAAGTCAATCATAACTCTGAAATATTTGAAACTTTCAAACAGGTAAGAATCAATATACCTTTACTGGATGCTATTAAACAGGTTCCTTCCTATGCCAAATTTTTGAAAGATTTATGCACTGTGAAGAGGAAACTGAATGTGAAAAAGAAAGCCTTTTTAGCCGAACAAGTAAGTGTCATTCTTCATAACAATAATGCTTTGAAATATAAAGACCCTGGTTGTCCTACAATTTCTTGCTTTATTGGAGAACATAAAATTGAATAAGCCTTACTTGATTTTGGAGCTAGTGTGAATTTACTTCCATATTCAGTTTTTCAAAGTCTCAATCTAGGTGAGTTAAAACCAACTTCTATAACTCTTTTACTTGCCGATAGATCTGTAAAAGTGCCTAGAAGAATACTTAAAGATGTGTTAGTACAAGTTGATAAATTCATTTATCCTGTTGATTTATTGTCTTGGACACACAACCTGTTGAAGTATGTAATTCATTTCCTGTTATTTTAGGACGTCCATTTCTTGCAACTTCTAATGCATTGATTAATTGTAGGAATGGATTGATGAAGCTATCATTTGAAAACATGGCATTGGAGATAAATATTTTCAACATTTGCACGCAACCTAGAATGATAATGATTTACAGGAAGTGGACTTTACTGAAAAATTAATTCATGATCAATTTCCAACCACTTCTAGTGAAATTGAGATTAATGAATCTGATGATTTGCAAATGATTTATTTTCAGGAAAAATTAAAGACAAGTAATTGGAGACCACAAATTGAGGAATTGCCACTACGATCAATTAAGTCCATACCTTCAAGTGTTTAACCACCCAAACCTGATTTGAAGCAATTGCCATTTAATCTCAAATACTCTTTTTTGGGAGAAAATGAAACTTTTCCGGTAATAATCTCTTCCAAACTTAATGCACATCAAGAAGGTAAGTTATTACAAACTCTGAAAATGCACAAAAATACATTAGGATGGACCATAGCTGACATAAAAGGAATTAGTCCTTTGATTTGTACACACAGAATTTATTTGGAGAAAAATATTAAACCCTCTAGGGAAATGCAACAAAGGCTAAATCCTGATATGAAAGTAGTGAAAAATGAAGTCATTAAGCTTCTAGATAATGAAATCATTTATCCTATTTCTGACAGCAAATGGGTAAGTCCTACCCAAGTTGTACCCAAGAAATCTGGAGTTACTGTGATAACAAATGAGAATAATGAGTTAATTCCCACTAGAACTGTTACTGGTTGGCGCATGTGCATTGACTATAGGAAACATAATTCAATGACTAGAAAAGATCATTTTTCTTTACCTTTCATGGATCAAATCCTAGAAAGAGTTGCAGGTCATGAATTTTATTGTTTCCTAGATGGCTATTCGGGTTACAACCAAATTGAAATTGCATTGGAAGATCAAGAAAAGACTACTTTCACATGTCCATTTGGTACTTTTGCATATCGAAGGATGCCTTTTGGATTATGTAATGCACCAGCCACATTTCAAAGATGCATGCTTAGTATATTTAGTGATATGGTTGAATATTTTCTTGAGATTTTTATGGATGATTTTTCTGTTTTTGGTGATTCATTTGATGATTGTTTGACTAACTTAGAAAAGGTTTTGAGTAGGTGTGAAGAGAAGAATCTTGTACTGAATTGGGAAAAATATCACTTTATGGTAACGAACGATATTTTACTTGGTTACATTGTTTTATCAAAAGGAATTGAGGTTCACAAATCTAAAATCGAGTTAATTGTGAACTTGCCAATACCAAAATCTATTAAAGATGTTAGATCATTCCTAGGACATGCTGGTTTTTATAGAAGGTTCATTAAAGATTTTAGCGTAATATCTAAGCCCTTAAGTAACCTTCTAACAAAGGATAATATTTTTTAATGGACTGAACATTGTGAAAAAGCCTTTGTTAAAATTAAAAACTTTCTTACTTGTGCTCCTGTCATTCAACCTCTTGATTGGTCATTACCTTTTGAAATAATGTGTGATGCTAGTGATTATGTCGTAGGTGCTAGTTTGGGACAAAGAAAAGATAAGAAACCTTATGTGATTTACTATGTAAGTAAAACTTTAAATAGTGCTCAAATGAATTATACCACCATTGAAAAAGAACTACTTGCATTAGTATTTACATGTGAAAAATTCAGGTCTTATCTTGTTGGCTCACCTATTGTTGTTTTTAGTGATCATGCAACATTGAAATATCTTCTTTCTAAGAAAGATTCTAAGGCTAGATTGGTGCGTTGGATTTTGTTACTTCAAGAATTTGATATCACTATTAAAGATAAGAAAGGCAGCGAAAATGTGGTCGCAGATCATTTGTCAAGATTGACAACAGATTCGAAAATTGACATCACACTAATCGATGACTACTTTCCTGATGAGTGTTTACTTTCTGTCTCTACAATGCCTTGGTTTGCTAATATTGTCAATTTTCTTGTTTCAGGACAATTGCTAGCTCATTAGAGTACCCAAGATAAAAGAAAGTTCTTGAACGAAGTGAAGAACTTTTATTGGGATGACCCTTATTTATTCAAATATTGTCTTGATCAAATATTTCGAAGATGCATTCCTGACAATGAGGTAAGTAGTGTCATTAAATTTTGTCATTCTAAGGCATGTGGGGGCCATTTCTCATCAAGAAAGACAACTGCAAAAATTTTACAAAGTGGATTTTATTGGCCCACCATGTTCAAGGACTCACATGCATTCTGCAAGACTTGTGAGAATTGTCAAAAGTTGGGTGATGTAACCATATTATTCGATAGTTTCACCCACTTTTACCTAATGTTTTGTCCATGTTTTATATGTAAAATGCCTTGATATTCTTTGTTTTATGTTTTGAAGGCACTTTTGGATGAAAAATGCAAAAAGGAGTAAATTGGAGATAATTGGCAGATTTGACGTTCAGTCGATGTTTTGTGCAGAGTGTGAGTTCTAGAGATCAAAATGAAGTGATTCCAGTGGCTCTAAAAAGCTAACATCCATACCTTTCTGGAAATGTAATGCAAGAAAAATACAAAGAGGAAGATCATGGAAATCACATCCTTCAAAGTCAAATCTCGTATTCTGCCACTGTTGACCTTTGTCCATTCAAAATTCCATATCTGGAGCGATAGAAGTCCAATTGATGCAAACTCAATTTTGTTGGATTCATGACTCAAAGGTCTAGAAACGCTCCAATTTTCAGCCAAACACGATGTCAGATGAGGGCGATATGATTTTTCAAAGATGACAACTGAATTCTGCCAGCAATCAGGTTTCGTGAAGAAATGAGTCCAAATTATGTTTCGAAGCTTCTAAACTATCATCCAAGTTATAATTTCAGCAATTTAGCCCCTCTAGTAAATCAATCTAGAAGGTCAAGAAAAGTAGCCACCAACCTCAATCCACCAACCTCAAATCACCAACCACAAACCAGCTACAAGTTGGAATGCTGCCATTGTCAAAGAAGGAGGCTACAATGGTGGGTTGTTTGTGGTGACTACTAATGTCAAAGTTTGGCAAGTTTGGCAGCCACCATTGTTGATAAAGAAGCAAGAGGAGCTGCCATTGAAGCCTATATATAGACATCAAGAGAGCCAAGAAAGAGGAGGAGGGAGTGCAATAGAATCAAAGAAAGGTGGTAGCAACTAGAAGTGAAGAAACACAAACTCTCCTCTCTACATACTAGAAATAATGCTTTCTTTTATCTTTAGGAGTAGTTGTTCAATAGATATGCAAGACTAAGCTCTTTTCTTGGTTGCAAGGACGCAGAAACTTTCAGATTTCAAGAACTGTGAGATTTATTCTTCATTTATTTTCAGTTTGTATTATGAATGAGTATGATTGTTTTCCTATGCATGTTTTCTATGATTGTTGTTGATAATTGCTAGAGCGGACTCTAAGTTATTATTGTGAACAATCTATTGCTAAGTTTGGTATCAAAACCGGAGTTAGGGTATATAAACTTGTGAAGCAACTAAGCTTGATAATTGTGGCGGAACTACGTTATTAAACTTAGGGAAAACATTCGATCAAAGCAACACAAGCAGACAACTTGGTTGTTAAGATTAATGAATTTATCTAGATCTTAAGGCTGCCATTAGATTAAATCATTAGTGCGGACACTGTGATTATTTGTTGGTTAGGGCTAGTTATACGGCGGATCCGTTAATTAACCAAAGTTAAGAAAAGATAAAAATTCAGAATATAAACTGGAGTTTCGTTTCAAGGATCGGTTCTGATTTCTGTAGGTGGATGTGTGCTTGTGACCAAGGTTTGTTTTCTTGATAAATTTCAGTTTTAATTGATTGTGTTCACTAGTTTAATTTCTTCCATAGTTTAGATTATAACAAATCAAAACCCCCCAATTGCATAACGTATAGCATAAAAATCTAAACTAAATCTTCCTCGTGGGATCGATCCCTTGCTTGCTCTATACTATCTTGTGTGATTTAAGTGTAAGGGTAATTAATTTGTGCGACCGCGACATCGCAACAAATTTTGGCGCCGTTGCACTTAGCTCTTGCTCGTCCTCGAGAAAGGATAAATAAAATTAAATTGAAAATAACTATGATCAATCTCTTAATCTCCCATCAATGTCCAAGAGTACAAGCATTATTAATAAGAATATAATAAAACAAGATAGAAAAAACATAAATGTTCATGAATTTATTTACATGCAAACTTCAAAACTCAATCAATTGTCGGGATTTAAATGAAATCTATATCATGCCAAAGTGATAGGTCCTCTCATTGATATACACTCCAACACTCATGTGTTTAGGGTTTATGTGTCTAAATCTCTCAAATTCAATCAAAGAGTATGTTCTACCATAAGCTTGCTTTTCAATCTCATCTCCATTATTAATATATTACAAACAATGCATGAATCAAAAGGTCTTATTTTCCGGTTGTAATTGGGCTAAGGTTAAGGTGAGGTAAAAGAGAGTAAAAGAAAAGGTTCAAATCAAAGAAAGTAGAGCATTCCGAAAAATGATATTTCAAACAAGATATTCCATCAAAGCTCATAAATTTTTCATCTTTAATCACCAATGCTTAACTGTTTTTGTTTTTAAGCATAAAATCTTAAGAACATAAAGGAACATTTTTTCTTCTTCTTTTTTTTTTTTTGTTTTTTTTTTTTTTGTAATTTTGCCCATCTTTTCATCAAGCATCACTTCTTCTGTCTTTTCACATAATTTCCAACCATAATTCCATGAAATATCACAAGTATATGCTCTACTAATCCTTGGCCAGGGGAAAAGGAAAACATATATAAAGTTAAGGCTTATACATGGATAAAGAAAAGATAAATAAGCTCAAAGGGGGCTCACTAAGGATAATATGCTTTAGGTTGGCTTTTTTGGTTCAAGTGATTGAAATTCCTAATGCCTTTATCATCTTCATGTATATTTGTAATGGAATATAATCTCAATAAGATATGAAGCAAGTTCTAGAGATACATATCATTGAAAGAATGCACACTCAAAGAATATAATGTGGAAGGCTCAAAAGCTTGCATTGGTATAACACTATAAAGTCAACATGACATATTCTCAAAGTCAATCCTTAAATCAATTAAACCTTAAAATTTGCATGCATACTACTTCATTTGATTTATATCTTCATCTAACTCAATTAATTCTCATACATAATACTCATATTCTCAAAAACCAATGGGAGTTAAAAAGATCAAACATAATTTTTTTTTTTTTTGAACAACAAAGAAAACTAAAATAAGAAAATAAAAATTCTCCCAATACCCCCACACTTAAAACACAACATTGTCCTCAATGTTGAAATAAAAGCAAAGGAATATAAGAGAATGACATAAAATAAATTAAAATGTGAAAAGATAAAAGATAAGGAAAAAGAAAGCAAATCTGATTTTTTTTTTTTTGGTGCTGGGTTGCCTCCCAGTAAGCGCTTTTGTTTTATGTCATTGGCTTGACATGTGGCATGCTCATTCTTCATAGATTGGTTCAGCTAACTCTACAGAAGCGGTGAGTTCTGCCGTCCAACCTTCATAGAAAGGTTTCAAACGATGTCCATTGACCTTGAGTACTTTGTTGGTTTCTAAACTTGTAATTTTAACTGCACCATAAGGAAAAATATTAGAAACAACAAAAGGTCCAATCCAACGAGAGCGCAATTTTCCAGGAAAAAGTTTTAAACGCGAATGATAAAGAAGGACTTTGTCTCCAACATGAAATTCCTTTCTTGTAAGCATTCGGTCATGAAGATTCTTAGTCTTTTCTTTGTAAATCCTTGCATTCTCGTAAGCATCATTTCGAATTTCTTCCAACTCTTGCAGTTGCAATTTTCTTGCAATCCCAGCAGCATCATAATCCATGTTGCATTGTTTAATGGCCCAAAAAGCTTTGTGTTCAAGCTCCACCGGTAGATGACATGCTTTCCCATAAATCATTCTATAAGGTGACATTCCTATAGGTGATTTATAAGCAGTCCTATAAGCCCAAAGTGCATCTCCAAGGCGTAGACTCCAATCTCGTCGGTTAGGTTGCACTGTTTTCTCCAAAATGGACTTGATTTCTCGATTGGAAATTTCAGCTTGGCCATTCGTTTGCGGATGATATGCTGTGGATGTTCGATGAGTCACATGATATTTGCGTAGCAATGCTTCCATGGAACGATTGCAGAAATGAGTGCCACGATCACTGATGATAGCTTTAGGGATGCCAAACCTATCAAATATGTGAGTCCTGACAAAATCTAAAACAACCTTAGCATCGTTAGTTCGTGTGGCTTTCGCCTCAATCCATTTGGACACATAATCAACAGCAAGAAGAATATAAAGATTTCCAAAAGAAGAAGGAAATGGACCCATAAAGTCAATACCCCAAACATCAAAAATTTCACTTACAAGAATATTTGTTAAAGGCATTTGATTTTTATGAGTGATATTACCTGTTCTTTGGCATTTTTCACATGATTTGCAGAAGTGATATGCATCTTTAAAAATAGAAGGCCAATAGAAACCACTTTGAAGTACCTTGTGGGCTGTTCTTTTTGCTCCAAAATGCCCACCACAAGAATGAGAATGACAAAAAGTGAGAATAGAATGAAATTCATCCTGTGGTACACATCTCCTTACTACTTGATCCACACAAAATTTCCACAAGTAAGGAGTATCCCAAAAATAATATTTAGCATCAGCTCGTAACTTGTCCTTTTGGGATGTAGACAAACCTGGAGGGAATTCTTTAGTGACTAAATAGTTCACCAAATCAGCATACCATGGTCTTGTAGAGGAGTGCAACATATACAACTGTTCATCAGGAAATGTTTCTCTTATTGTTTCAGTTGGAATATCATCGGTCCTTAGTCGACTCAAGTGATCAGCCACATGGTTTTCGGCACCTTTTTTGTTTTTGATCTCAAGATCGAATTCTTGTAAAAGCAAGATCCACCTAATCAGTCTTGGTTTGGACTCCTTCTTCTTCAAAAGATACCTGAGAGCTGCATGGTCAGTAAAAATAATGACTTTTGTACCAAGTAGATATGACCTGAATTTTTCAAGAGCAAACACCACTGCAAAAAATTCCTTTTCAGTTGTATGGTAATTGCATTGTGCTCCATCCAACATGCGAGAAGCGTAGGCAATAACATGCAAATTCTTCCCAATTCTTTGCCCAAGCACAACTCCTACCGCATAGTCACTCGCATCACACATTATCTCAAAAGGTTCATCCCAATTTGGTGGTTGGATGATAGGGGCAGATGTGACACGTCTCTTAAGCTCATCATGAGCATCTTTACAGGCTTGATCAAACACAAAATCCACTTCTTTGGCTAATAGTCTGCATAAAGGTGCTGTAATCTTCGAGAAATCTTTGATAAAGCGTCGATAGAAACCTGCATGACCTAGAAAAGAACGAACTTCCCTCACGCATGAGGGGTAAGGCAATGATGAAATAACATCTATCTTAGCTTTATCAACTTGTAATCCACGTGAAGACACAACATGCCCAAGAACTATTCCTTGTTCTACCATAAAATAACACTTTTCATAGTTCAAGACAAGGTTTGTTTCAATGCACCTTTTTAGGATCAAAGATAAATTTTCTAAACATTTATCAAAAGAATCACCATACACCGTGAAATCATCCATAAAAACCTCGATTATTCTTTCAACATAGTCAGAAAAAATACTCATCATGCATCTTTGAAAAGTTGCAGGAGCATTACAAAGACCAAAAGGCATTCTCCTATATGCATATGTACCAAATGGACAAGTAAATGTAGTTTTTTCTTGATCCTCAGGATTAATAACAATCTGATTGTATCCACTATATCCATCAAGAAAGCAATAAAAAGACTTACCTGCTAGGCGTTCAAGCATTTGATCTATGAATGGTAATGGGAAATGATCTTTGCGTGTAGAAAGATTGAGCTTTCTATAATCAACACACATTCTCCATCCACTCGAGATGCGAGTAGGAATGAGCTCATCATTTTTGTTTTTCACCAATGTGATTCTAGTCTTTTTAAGCACCACATGGATTGGCGCCACCCATTTACTGTCAGTGATGGGGTAAATGACTCCTGCATCTAACAGTTTTAAAATTTCAGCTTTCACTACCTCCATCATAGGTGGGTTCAACCTCCTTTGCAGTTCCCTTGTTGGTTTTGCGTTGTCCTCCAATAGTATGTGATGCATACACATTGAGGGACTAATGCCCTTGATGTCAGCTAAAGTCCATCCAATGGCCGTTTTGTGATCACACAACAACTTCACAAGTTTTTCCTCTTGTATACTTGTCAAACCTTTTGCTATGATAACAGGAAGTGTATTGTTGTCGCCAATGAATACATACTTCAAATTATCGGGCAAAGGTTTTAATTCTAACTCAGGGGCCTGTAAAATAGATGGCAAAAGCTTTTTATGTGAGAGTAATAAATCAATAAAGACATTACCATGGGGAACGGTTTGTAAAGCTTGTAAGGCCAATACTGATTCGTGCATGTTTTGGGGAACACATATGTGCCTCTCCATCTCTTCTATCTTGGTGAAATCATAGCCATAGCTCAAAGCTATGCTTAATCCATCTTCGCAATCAAAATCACAAACTTGCTGCACACACTTATCAATCTGGTCATAGCATGTGATAGAATAAACATTGCTATAAGGATATTTCATTGCATCATGAAAATTGAATTCAATTTTTTCATCTCCTACCTCCATAGACAAGGTATCCTTACCACAATCAATCTTTGTATTGGCAGTTTTCAAGAATGGTCTCCCAAACAATATAGGAGTGCTGGTTAATAAATCACAAGAATCATGTTCCATATCAAGAATATAAAAATCACATGGAATAACCAAACTATCAATCTTGACTAGAACATCTTCTATCACACCAAGTGGGTAAACAAAACTACGATCTGCAAGTTGTATTACAATGCTAGTTTTATTCAAAGGTTCTAGACTAAGAGAATCATAAACATGTTTAGGCATAACACTAATGGATGCACCTAAATCACATAAAGCTCTTTTAAAACTAGCATTACCAATAACACATGGGATAGTAAACGCACCTGGGTCTTTTTGCTTTAAAGGCATATTCTTTTGAACAATAGCAGACACAACTTCACCCATACTTACCATTTCATGACCTTTCAATTTGAAAGCTCTCTTGGTAGTACACAACTCCTTCAAAAATTTGTCATACTTGGGAATTTGCTTGATAGCATCAAGCAAAGGAATGTTGAGTTCTACTTTCTTGAAAACCTCTAAAATTTCTTTTTCTTTGTCCTCTTTCTTTGACCTAGAAGAACTCACAGGAAAGGGTGGAATTGCTTTAAAACTAGAATTCATTGAGTGAGGAGTTACCTTTGGAGTGTTGGTCGTTGTTTCAGTTTGGAAAGGAGAAGGATGTTTCTTCTTTGTACTTAATTCAGTTTCTATCTCTTCTTCTTCCTCCATCTCAATCTCTTTCGACCTTTTCTCTTGAAGTTCTTTCCCACTTCTCAGCATGATCGCACTAACATTCTCTTTTGGATTCAATGCCTGGGAAGGCAATTTTCCATTCATTTGTGCCTCCAATTTCCTACACTTGAAGCTACTTGCCCCATTTGCTTCTCCAAGTTGTGAATACTTGACCTGGTTTCCTGTTGAAAAGACATGACATTTTGTTGCAAGGTAACAGTATTAGAAGCCAAAGTTTTCATCATCTCACGAAGATCATCATTGGATGACGACCCCGTAACATTGGAGTTTGTGAATGGAGGGGGTTGTCTTGCTTGATAATTCTGGTGGGGCTGAAATCCATTGGGATGGAACTGTCGGCCTTGATTGCCTTGTTGGGATGGGTTGCCATAACATAAATTGGGATGATCTCTCCATCTGGGATTGTACGTGTTGGAAAAGGGATTATATTTATGCTGGGGCTGTCCGTTGAATGCTCCATCAACTGCATTAGCTTGTTCAATGTAATCTTCTAGCATTGTTGGGCACATATCCGAAGCATGTCCTTGTAAGGAGCATATGCTACAAACTTTCACCTGCTGCACATTTCCACAAGCCAAAGAACGCACAAGAGAAGTAAGATCATTAACTTTATTCTCAATGTTAGAAATACTTACCTCATTTACTCGTTTGTTGGAGAAGTCTCCACGAGTGCCAAACTGTTTTGAGTTGGCTGCCATGTTTGAGATCAATTGGCGTGCAGCCTCGGGTGTCTTATCCACCAATGCGCCTCCACTTGCAGCATCAATGATACTACGGTCAGTAGGCATTAATCCTTCATAGAAATATTGAATGAGCAACTGATCGGGTATTTGATGATGAGGACATTGAATGCACAGTTGCTCAAATCTTTCCCAATACTCAGAGAGTGTCTCTCCATGAGATTGCCGAATCCCACATATTTCTTTCCTTATGTTGGCAACTCGAGATGCTGGGAAATACTTCTCAAGGAAAATCTTCTTCATGGCATTCCAAGTTCCAATAGATCCTGGGAGAATAGAGAAAAGCCATGCCTTTGCTGCCCCTTTTAAAGAGAAAGGGAAAGCTTTCAACTTAACCTGTTCTTCATCAACTCCATTCGGTTTCATGCCAACGCAAACCATATGGAACTCCTTGAGATGAGTATGTGGATCTTCTCCTGCAAGACCATTAAATGTTGGTAACAAATGTATAAAACCAGATTTGAGCTCAAAGTTTACATTATTGTCAATGTTTATGCATAGTGGCTGATTTTCCACATTAGGAGCAGCAAGCTCCTTGAGTGTTTGTTGTCGTGCAATAGCCATGGTGTTGAGGCGAGCTTCCTTTCTTAACCTGCGTAAAGTGCTTTCTATTTCAAAATCAACCTGCACTTGAATTTGATTAGTAGAACGGGTCACAGGCATCAATTGCTAAGAAAATTCAAAAGAAAGAAACCACACAAGAGATGAAAAATAATGCAAATTATATGAAAATCCAACGCTAGGAAACTAAAATTGCCTAAAAACCTTAGATAACAGAGGAATTTGGCCTCGAAATGGTAAGGTTAGTGGTCTACCACTAGTCTTGTTCAAAACGTCATTTCCCTTCAGAAAACAAAAGGTCGAACCTTAATTCCACAAACAAATCTGTTTTGAACAGTACCGTTGCGGCAAGTGAACAGTACCGCCGCAAGCAAAAAACTTTTTTTTTGTTTTTTTTTTCTGAATAATAATAAATAATAATCACAGCAAATAAAAATAACAGTACAAGCACAAGAATTAACTAAAATTACTTCCCCGGCAACGGCGCCAAAATTTGTGCGACCGCGACATCGCAACATTGGGATCTATTTCAAAACGTCACATGATGCCTTTAAATCCTATTATTGTCATTGAGATCTTTGACTGTTGGGGTATAGATTTCATGGGTCCATTCCCTCCATCATTTGGTTTCTTATACATATTAGTCGCAGTAGATTATGTTTCCAAATGGATAGAGGCAATTCCAAGTCGAAACAATGATCACAAAACAGTGATAAAGTTTTTAAAAGAAAATATTTTGAGTTGATTTGGAATCCCTCGAGCCATAATAAGTGATGGTGGAACACATTTCTGCGACAAGCCATTTGAGTCTTTAATGAAGAAATATGGAATCACACACAAAGTTGTCACCCCTTATCACCCTCAAACAAGTGGACAAGTAGAGCTTGGTAATAGGGAGATCAAACACATTTTGGAGAAAACAGTAAACCCTAATAGGAAAGATTGGTCTTTAAGACTTAATGATGCACTTTGGGCTTATCGAACTACTTATAAAAATATCATTAGGTATGTCACCTTATATACTAGTCTATGAAAAACCTTGTCACTTGCTTGTGGAACTTGAACATAAAGCTTATTGGGCTATTAAAGTTTTCAATTCAAATCTGGATGATACTAGTCAACTACAAAAATTACAAATAAATGAGCTTGAGGAAATAAGAAATGATGCATATGAAAATTTAAGAATTCATAAAGTAAGAATCAAAGAGTTTCATGACAAGAATATTCTGAGAAAAACATTCAATGTTGGTCAAAAAGTCTTGCTTTGTAATTCTCGACTACATTTATTTCCTGGAAAACTAAGATCAAGATGGAGTAGTCTTTTTATTGTGAAATATATGTATCCATATGGGGCCTGTGATATCGAGAATTCAAAGAATGACAATGTTTTCAAGGTAAATGGACATCGTTTGAAAGTTTACTTTGACAATTTTTCAATTGAAAATGACTCTATTGAATTGGGTGATCCTGTATATAAAGATTGATTTTTTTTTCTTTCATTTTCGTGTTTTTTTTTTAGTGATGTTTTGCTAGTTTCTCTCACCCCAGTCAAATGGCAGACAACGGTACTCCGTGACTTAAGTCGGTTCTTTTAGTTTCCCATAATAACTGATATATGTGTATATATTTATGCAATTCTTTGAATCTCTCTTCCAATTCTCATTTGAAAATGGACACTAATCTTCAAAAATTGAAAAAGTATATTCCCGCTCTACCTTAGAATGTGATTACAAAAATTTACCGTGCTACATGTGCAAGATTGAGGTTGTTAATGAATCTTGGAATTCCTGAAGATATTCGCTGGTTGATTGAAGCAAAGGTCCGATTATCAGGTGAGTCCTCTAATTTCTTTATTTCACGCATGCCTGGAACAGGTAAAAGCACTTTTGCAAAGAAATGTCATGCAAAATGACTGAAAGGCTGTCATCGATGTGCTAGATGGACTTGTAATGCACATTGTCGTTCTGTAGGAATGGTATCTATAAACCGTGAAGATAAAATACAATTCATTAAGGATGACCTGAGTAAGGAGTCTTTAGATAATCTTCTATTAACTCTTGAGACGCATCCTAGTAGAGATATGCATCGTGCAATTCATGATTTATGGCCCCATTTTCATAAAGAACATGATCTACTTATTCTTGGGAATTTGACTAAAAAAGACCCTCTTTGCCAGTTTTTAAGAAAACTGGATGGGAAGCCTATCCCAGACCCATAAAGGGTGTTTAAGCTGTTTTTGGATGTAAAATCAAGGGAAGATGTGAGCCACAATCACAACTACCTGTACATACACATGCTTTTTCAAAAATAAATATATAAATAAATAAAGAGAGAGTGTGTATGTGAGACTCCAGCTGGCCTACATATAGGTGGTATGATTGCCCTTTTAATTTCTCATCTATAAAATCCTCTCTTCCTTCCCTTCATTTCCACTCAACCCATACATTCATCAAATATAGAAGTGTGTAGAAATGGCAAGTTCCTTAAGTCATCAAATAAAAAGTATTTGTGTTTTCGATGGATCTAGTCCTGGGAAAGAAAAAGCGTTTTTAGAATCAGCAAATCATCTTGGTCAGGTGCTAGCTAAGAGAAAGATTCATTTAGTGTATAGGGGAGGCAATCTGGGGTTAATGAGAGGGGTGTCAATAGCTGTATTTTTAGGAGGTAGTCAAGTTTTGGGGGTCATCCCAGAAGCTTTAGTACAAGGGGACATCATTGAAAAAACAATTGGAGAGGAACTTCAGGTCTCCACAATGTCAGCTCGAATGAATGCAATGTTTAACCATGATGATGCCTTTATTGCTTTACCAGGTGGTCTAGGGACATTGGAAGAAATCTTTTATATTTTCTCTTGGGCCCAACTGCACATTCACCATAAACCAATAGGTTTGTTAAATGTTAATGATTATTATGATAAGTTGTTATCTTTTCTTGATCATGCTGTGGAACAGGAATTTCTAACATCTTCTACACGACAAATCACAATCTCTGCTGCTACTACTGAACAATTGATTAACCAACTACAATCTTTCATTCCTGTGATTGATCCCTCAATGAGTCGCATAAATTGATCATCTAAGGAAAGTCGTAAAAAGCTTAAATTAGATTTGAGCCTTTATTTGTGAATCTTTGTGTCTTTTGGTTTTATTATTGTGTTTTGTTGTTTCTTATTTTTGTTTCAGTGTGTTTCAGGTTTGTCAGTGTTCGTTATTTCAAGTGATATCTTCTATACTCTCTCTTTTTACCTTAGAACATTGAGGACAATGTCTCGTTTTGGTTGGGGGGAAAGGGTAGTAGCTAAAAAAAAAAAACTGTGTTTTCTATTTCATAAAGCATGTGCAAAATTGTTGTTACTATGATGGCAGAGTAAAAGAGATCTTTTTATGACTCTTGGGACGCATCTTAGTAACCATTCTTAATAAGGTTTATCATAATACTTCTTGAAATATTCAGGTTTACAAACTCTCACATTAGTATCATGTAATTCTGCTCATATGCTCATTTAACATGTATTCTTAAACCTTAATTTACACACACACACACACACACTTTAACATATGATTGTGGGTTGCACATTGAATTATTACATTATTTATGTTCTTTTGTTAAAGGTAACAACTAAGGGAAATGGATAATATATAATTTAAAAAAATAAAAAAAAAAACAAAAAAAAGAGCAAAAAAAAATGATGATAATAAAAATATAAATAAGTTTGGTTTCGTAGCCTCCCTAACCTAAGCAATTAAGCCCGAAGAGGTGTTTTAACACCTAATACCCTAAAGATACCTTTAATTTATGGTAAATATTTATTTTAAATGCAGGCCTATCACATAAATAAAAGGATTGATTGATGAATTTAAGAACTGAAATTGAAAGGACAAAGAGATAGCCAAACTTAGAAAAGAGATGTCGGTGCAATCCAAACCAGAACACTGTTCGGTAATTAGGTCATATCTGGAGTTATAAATCTCATATTTAGGTCTACTTTATATGGATGGAAAGGTAAGACATAGACCTATAACTT
>NW_011501520.1:3115-40199 GCF_000495115.2 Populus euphratica | reverse complement strand
TTATGTTGTTTATCCTTGCAATTTAAGTTCTTCAAGTCATCAATCAATCCTTTCATTTATGTGATAGGCCTACATTAAAAATAGACATTTACCACAAATTATAGGTATCTTATATTATTAGATATATTATTATGAAACATGCTTTGGTTAAGGAGTTATTGATACTTCAAGTGCAAAATGATGATATAAAACCATGATAAAAATGCACTTTTAAGTACTAATCATTCTATGAGAAGAAAAAAACTTCTTTAAAAACTATTGTTGCATTTCATCCTAAGCACGAATGGATCTTAGTCTCAAATTTTTTAGCAATGTTTTAGCTTTATCTTTTAATGAAAAAGCAAATAGCTTTAATTTGATGGTGTTCATGCTACAATTTGAGTCATTATAGGTGTTACAGACCTCCTCACATTCCCTTAAATGCAAGTATGAATTTTCTAAATCTAAGCCATGAAAAGAAGGTAAAAGTTGAATAATGCCAAGCTTAAAATTAAAATGAGATGCATCAAGGTGGAAAACTATACATGATGGTGCACTTGTTCTTGTGGGATTCATGTGGTCTGTAAGTGTTCTAACACGGTTGTTCTCATTATTCTCATTATAAAGTGATTGATTATCTTCTTCGGTCATATTTTCTGAAAATGATGAGGATACCCTACAAAGTCTACCAGTTAATATACGTGACTACATTCTCATGTACGTGTAGGAATAGAATAAAAGGAAGAAGAAAAAAAAAAAGAAACACAATAAAAGAAACAAATTTATATACAAGAAAAGTGAAAAGAGAAAATAAAATAAATACTATAATTTGTACAAGAACTTATCTCCCCGGTAATGGCGCCAAAAACTTGACACGACCAAAAGATTGATGTTTTCTTCTAAGTGCAGGAGTGTCGAAGTAATAAATAACCCAACAAGACTAGGGTCGAACCAAAGGGAGGTTAATTGTATAAATTATAGATAACAATAATACAACAACAATAACAATAGTAGCAACAACAATGACTACAACAACAATAATAGTAGTGGTAGTAGTCGTAGTAATAATAGTAATAATAGTAGTAGTAGTAGTAGTAATAAAGAAAAAAAGAAGAAGAAGTTGATGAGAACTTTGAGATGTAAGATTAATGTAAGGATTAAACAATGATACAAATAAATGTCAAGGTTAGAAGATTCACTAATAGTATGTCAAACAAGTATAATATAAACTCTTATTATTCAATTGAAAACCACATACAAAAGAGGTTCCAATCAGATTATAAATTGTTAACATGATTACATTAGTCATCTTATTCGATTAATGTTAATACTTGTAAATTTCGTCAAGCATTCATGATTATAACTTATGTTAACAACAAATCAAATTTCTTTCATAGCTCAGTTGTCGGTTATACCATATGACACGACGAAAAGATTGATGTCTTCTCCTAAGTGCAGGAGTGTCGAAGTAATAAATAACCCGGCAAGACCGGGGTCGAACCACAGGGAGGTTAATTGTACAAATTATAAACGACAATAGTACAACAACAACAACAACAATAATAGTAATAACAATAATAACAACAATGAGAATAACAATAATAACTATAATAATAATAATAATAATAATAGTAGTAGTAGTAGTAGTATTAGTAATAGTAATAATAATAATAACAACAATAGTAATAACAATAATAACAACAATGACAATAACAATAATAACTATAATAATAATAATAATAATAATAGTAGTAGTAGTAGTAGTAGTAGTAGTAGTAATAATAATAATAATAATAATAATAAAGAAAGAGAAGAAGAAGAAGATGATGAGAACTTGGAGATGGAAAATTAATGTAAAGATTAAACAATAATAATAACAAATGTCAAAGTTAGAGGTTCCACTAATGGTATGTCAAACAAGTATAGTATAAACTCTTATTATTTAATTGGAAACCACACACAAAGGAGGTTCCAATCAGATTATAGATTGTTAACATGATTACATTAGTCATCTTATTCGATTAATGCTAGTACTTGTAAATCTCGTCAAGCATTCATGATTATAACTTATGTTAACAACAAATCAAGTTCCTTTCATAGCTCAGGTGTCGGTTATACCATACATTATGGGCTATGAAAGTGCCAAGCATTTGTTGTACCAAGTGTTATACAACATAAATCAAGATTAATCATTTCAAGCATTTGTTGTACCAAATGTTATATAACATAAATCAAGATTAGTCATTTAATAAGCAAAGTATTAAAGAGTGAACAAGATAACAAATATAAAACATGTTAGTATCAAACATTAAAGTCCATATTAAGTTTACACTATACTTATTCTTACACCATTAATGTAACCTTTTCACCTTGACATAATAAACTTAGCTAGACATAATGAAAGAAAGAAAAATAAATAAACAAAATAAGAACATAAATAAGATAAGAGTTAACTAAGTAAATGAAAGGCATAAACTTGATATTAATGAAAGCAAAGCATAAACATTACAAAAAATACAAAGAGAGAAAGGAAAAGCATGATCTTGATCTGGAAACCAAGATGCCTAAATGCATGGCAAATGCATCATTTTATAGGCCAAAATTGGGAACTATTGATTTGATGACTAATTGATAAGTGGGTAGCCAACTCTTGACTTGGTGACAATCCTTATCTTCTCTTGTCTGCCCAAAACGTCATTAATAACGTCAAAATTAGAGCCACTTGAAAACATGAAAGTTGTAGGCAATTGTCTCAGCTTTCTTGTGTAAAAACTTCAGCTCATTTGACTTCTAGAACTCCAGATATGGGCCAAATACTGAACAGTGCGCGGGCTGCAAGACAGATTCGGGCTTCTTTGTTGTTGCTATAATTTGGACTTGAAAATAACCTTTTTAGATCTTGGGCTCCACATGAAAGTTGTAGGCATATGTCTTACCTTTCCATCCATATAAATTGGACCTAAATCTGAGATCTATAGCTCCAGATATGACTCAATTACCGAACAGTGTTCTGGTTTGGATTGCACCGCCATCTCTTTTCTAATTTTGGTCATCTCTTTGCCCTTGCAATTTAAGTTCTTAAAGTCATCAATCAATCCTTTCATTTATGTGATAGGCCTGCATTTAAAATGAACATTTACCAGAAATTAAAGGTATCTTATATTATTAGATATATTATTATAAAACATGCTTTAGTTAAGGAGTTATTAATACTTCAAGTGCAAAATGATGATATAAAACCATGATAAAAATGCACTTTAAAGTACTAATCACACCCCCCAACCAGCTTATTACTAGTCCCTAATAATCAAAGCGTTAAAATAGAAAAAAAATTTGCAAATCCCACAAAGCAAGTATTTTTATTTTAAAGGTTTTATGTTTTGTTTTGCTTGAGGACTAGCAAAATCTAAGTTGGGGGGTGTGATTGTGCATCAAAAGTGTCATTAAGTCTCTTATTTTACATATGTATTTATTGTTTTTATTTGGTTGTTTTTATAATAATTGATGTGTTTTTTAGTAATGAAGTTTGTTTTAATGTTTCGATAGGTTTTTGGAGCTTAAATGAATTAATTCAGAAAATTCAATGTCGGAATTCAGAACAAAGAATTGAAGAGACATTTAGTTGAAGATTGAAGCAAATCTTGGTTCAAATAAGTGCTCCAAATTTGTCCCAAAAATCAATTCTATTCCAATTCTAGAAAAGAATATCATATGATTTATTTCAAGCCCAAACTTGCCTTATGTTGTGTGCAAACTTCAACCATTAAACACTCAAGGTTTCAATGTCAATCTTAGCCCAAATAATAAGTACATTTGTATACTTATTTGATGCTCAAATTCAGCCTAAAATCAGCCCAAAATCAGCCCTAAATCAACCCCAAATCAACCCAAACACAATCCATGATCTTACATGTCCACACAACAAATAACAATTGATTTATTTTGGGTAATCCATTGTTCCAAGAAGGCAAAACAACAAATAACAATTGATTTATTTTGGGTAATCCATTGATCCAAGAAGGCAAGCACATGGATGGAAAGCTGGAGGGGATATTTTAACATTATTTTGGGTCAAAAAGAAGAAGGAGACACCTCATAAATGAGGAAGAAAAACGTGCATCAAAGTAGTTGTAAAGCTGTCTTGATTTGATTTTTCAGAACACCTTTCGGTGTTTTGCCCATAACGTTTTACTCAGGTGTCCAAATGAGCTGTTCTTTAATGACCTGGACATGCAACAGAATTTCCTATAAATATGTCTCTAATAGACTTCTCGAAACAAAGCTTCTAAGAGGGTCGAATTGCTGTCCAAAGTTAGAGTCAGATTTGTGTCCGAATTTTTTCTGAAATTGTATTGTGTTCTTCTTTATAGATTTCAGTTCTTTAGTTTGTAAAACTTATTATTTTAGTTGGATTCAAGTTCTTTCATGTTTATTGAAGTGTTCTTATATATAATCATGGTTGGCTAAACTCTTTCTTGGATCCAAATCAAGGATAATGGTGATTGAGGTGAGTTCTTTAGGATATGAATAAATCTTAATGTTTATCTTCTTATTTTCTTCATGAATGATTTATTATTGTAAAGAAATTTTAGAAATCATTTAGGTAATGTTATAATCTTGAATTTTTATGCACAAACTTTAGTTTTGGTATAGAGATTGCTTGATTCAATGTCTTACTTAATATGAAAGTACTTGTTCATTCTTAAGCAATAATCAATCTTCATCTTTCTAATCTTCATTGTAATATCTTCCGATCTAATATCACCATCATTGATATTAGGTTGAGTTATCTAATATCACCATCGTTGATATTAGGTTGAGTTATCTTATATATGTTGAAGAAATCACCAATACATCACCATTAAAATTGATTTGGACCAAGACTTACTTTTTCTTGTCATTTAAAATCTATTTACATTTTTTTTTATCTTTAAAAACAAATCCATCAATTATTTTCAACCAAGTTATTGTTAATTTAATTTCTCTTGAGTTTTTTTTGTTACTTAGCTTAGTTTCCAGATCTAGCTCTCTGTGGATATGACCTCGATCTTACTGAGTTAATTGCTACATCGCACACTCGTGCACTTGCGAGTTAAAACAAGCCGATCATAAAAAGCGGTCAAGCAATTTTGATGCCGTTGCTGGGGAGCTAGCAAGCAAAGGTAACAAATTTAGATTTGATTATTGGAAAACTAAAAAACAATCATATAAAAAAAATTCAATTGGCTGGTTTTACCACCTAAAAAAATTTTGACCTTAACGTTTCGGATATTGGACTGTGGACTGGACTATTAATTGTTGGATTTTGGTTGGTTCAACCATTTTTCTTTTATTGTCTATTCTTATTAGTTGCTAATATTTTTCTTGTTTATTTCATTTTATTTGGTTGATATTGTTTTTATTTATTGTCTAAAGTGCTTGGCCGGTATTACCGCCTTTTTATTCATGCTTGTTATAATTATCTTTTAATGTTTATTGTTGTTATTTTTCTTATATTTATTGTCTAAAGTGCTTGGCCGGTATTACCGCCTTTTTATTCATGCTTGTTATAATTATCTTTTAATGTTTATTGTTGTTATTTTTCTTATATTTATTGTCTAAAGTGCTTGGTCGGTATTACCGCCTCTTGTTTATTTTAGTTTATTTTGTAGTTTTGTTATGATTATTTTTCTTATATTTATTGTTTGAAGTGCTTGGCCGGTATTACCGCCTTTTTATTCATGCTTGTTATAATTATCTTTTAATGTTTATTGTTGTTAATAGTGCTTATTAGTTGGAGAGTGAATTTCTTAATTTGTTGTATTTTCATTTTTGAGCTATTACTTTTATTTGCAATTTTTTTCTTTTCTTTCCTTTCTTTTCATGTTCATATAATTGTTATATTATTATTATTATTATTATTATTATTTTATCATGGCTAATGTTGAAGATGTAGAGGGTGAAGGGAGTGTTCAAGGTAATGGACCTCCACAATTCAATGATCAACCTAATTTTTGAACTCTTAGAGAGTATCTTCACCCGGCTAGACAAAGTACACCTTCGTGTATTATCTTACCTCTTAACCAACAAGCTTTCAATTTGAAACCGGGCATGATTCAACTTCTTCCCACATTTCATGGTATGGATTCTGAAAATCCATACATACACATTAAAGACTTTGAAGAGGTATGTAATACTTTTATTGATAGAACATGCACCGAGGAAACCATTCGGCTTACATTGTTCCCATTCTCTCTAAAGGATAAAGCCAAGCTTTGGCTAAACTCCTTGCGTCCTAGGTCTATAGGTACATGGAGAGAAATGCAAGCTGAATTTTTGAAAAAATACTTCCCCACTCATAGGACAACAGCCTTACAACGTCAAATGATGAATTTTTCTTGTAGTCCAAATGAGTCATTTCACCAAGCTTGGGAAAGGTTCAAAGACTTGTTAAATGCATGCCCTCACCATGGTTTTGAGATGTGGAGGTTAGTGAGTTTCTTTTATGACTCTCTTACCGCAGATTTTAAAAAGCTAGTGTCAACCATGTGTAATGGTGAGTTTTATGACAAAGAACCAAGTGAGGCCTTTGATTTTTTTGATCAATTGGCTGAAAACACAAAGCAATGGGAGACTTCTCTCCCAGTTCATGTTGAGTCTAGAAACACCATTTCTCATTCAAGTGGGAAGTTTCAATTGAAAGAGACTGATGACCTCAATGCTAGATTAGCCTCATTGGCTAGGAAAGTAGAGTCTCTTGAGATTAAAAAAGTGCGTGTCATAAGTGAACAACAAGAGGAAAGTTGTGTTGTTTGTGAGAGCAAAGGGCATAGGACAACTGAGTGTCCTACCATTCCAGCCTTCAAGGAAGTGCTATATGGCCAAACTTCTGATTCAAGTAATGTTAGAAAGTCATTTCCAAACCAAGTAGGCAATCCCTACTCTAAGACCTATAATCCTGGATGGAGGAACCACCCAAATTTTGGATGGAGAAATGAGGGCTCTTCAGTACCTCAAACATTTCAACCTCCACCCCAACCATTTCATGCTCCCACACATAACACATACCAACCACCTCATAAGAGATCCTTAGAGGATACTCTTCAACAATTCATGCAAACGCAAGGAGGAATCAACAACGAAGTTTACAAATTCCAAGACCAAACCAATAGGACCTTAGATGACATTCGAAGTCAACTAACTAAGTTGACTCAATCACTAAGCATTCAAGAGAAGGGAAAAATCCCAGCTCAACCAATGCCCAATCCTAGAGGTCAGGTACACATGAGTGAATCCTCACCTAGTGAACCTTCAAACCATGAACAAGTCCAAGCCATCACTACCCTTAGAAGTGGAAAGATTGTTGACAAAGGTGTAGGTTTTAGGATTCCTAAAGGTATTGTAGAGGACAAATCTAGGGAAAGTGAAGAGGGAATCAAAACACAAGTGACAAATGAGAGTTTGAGTGACAAAGAAGGTGAGATAAATGAGAAAGAGATGATTCAAGAAAAATTGGAGTCAAAATGAGTGATTTAGAATTTGTTCCTAGAGCACCATTTCCACAAAGGTTAGGGAAACCTAAACAAGATCTTATGAACTCAGAAATCTATGAATTGTTCAAACAAGTGAAAGTCAATATTCCACTCCTTGATGCAATTAAACAAGTTCCATCTTATGCAAAGTTTCTTATGGATTTATGCACAGTCAAAAGGAGATTGAATGTGAAAGAAAGAGCTTTTCTGACTGAACATGCTAGTGCCATCATCCAGTTTAAGACCCCTCCTAAATACAAAGATCCTGGTTGTTCTACCATTTCATGCATTATTGGAAGTCATAAGATAGATCAAGCTTTGTTGGATTTAGAAGCAAGTGTGAATTTAATACCCTACACTGTTTACGAACAATTAGGTTTAGGAGAAATCAAGCCTACTCGAATCACCCTTCAATTAGCTGATAGGTCAATCAAGATTCCCAGGGGTATCGTTGAGGATGTGTTGGTCCAAGTAGATAAATTCTACTTTCCTGTTGATTTTGTAGTGTTAGACATCGCACCAATTCAAGGTTCTAATGCCCCCATCCTAGTCATCTTAGGGAGACCTTTCCTAGCTACATCCAATGCCTTAATTAACTGTAGGAATGGGGTGATGAAATTGTCTTTTGGGAATATGACTGTGGAGATGAACATATTCAATGTCTCCAAACAAATCGGGGAACATGAGGACATTAGAGAGGTAGATTTCATCCAAACAGTTTGTCAAGAACACTTTGAGAGAGTGTGGATCAAGGATCCATTGGAGAGAACTTTAATTCATGATGAAAGATTTTGTTCTTTGGAATGTGTTGATGAGGAGGTAAGAGAACTCGAGACTTATCTAGATCCAATGCCTATTATGTCAATAGGTCAATGGACCCCATCATTTGAGCCTTTGATTTCACCCCAAGTGAAAGTTGAGGAATCTCTTATCCAGCCTGATAAACTAGAAAGGAAGCCTTTACTGAGTGATCTTAAGTATGCATTTCTAGGGGAAGATGAATCATATCCTATTGTGATCTCATCAAAACTTAGCATAGAGCAAGAACACAAACTTTTGAGAGTGGTGAGAAAACACAAGAAAGCAATTGGGTGGAAAATTACTGACTTGAAAGGAATTAGCCCTCTTTTATGTACACATAGAATCTATCTTGAAGAAGAGGCTAAATCTGTGAGACAAATGCAAAGACGATTGAACCCAAACATGAAGGAAGTAGTGAGAGGTGAAGTGCTTAAGCTACTTGATGCAAGTATCATTTACCCTATTGCAAACTCAAAATGGGTTAGTCCAACCCAAGTTGTCCCTAAAAAATCCGGAGTCACGGTAGTGAAGAATGAAAATAATGAACTAGTACCAACTAGAATCCAAACTGGATGGCGTATGTGCATTGATTATCGTAAATTGAACATGGTGACTAGGAAAGACCATTTTTCGCTTCCATTTTTAGACCAAGTGCTTGAAAGAGTAGCTGGAAGAGCTTTCTATTGTTTTCTTGATGGATACTCAGGTTACAACCAAATTGAGATTTCTTTAGAAGACCAAGAAAAAACCACTTTCACTTGTACTTTTGGTACCTATGCTTATAGAAGAATGCCTTTTGATTTGTGTAATGCACCAGCCACTTTTCAAAGGTGTATGATGAGTATCTTTAGTGACATGGTGGAAAAGTTTTTGGAAGTTTTCATGGATGATGTTTCAGTTTATGGGGATTCTTATGAGTTGTGTCTAATGAATCTAGAAAAAGTTCTTGAAAGGTGTGAAGAGAGCAATCTTGTACTCAATTGGGAGAAGTGTCATTTTATGGTGACACATGGCATTGTTGTAAGTCACATTGTCTCTTCAAAAGGGATAGAGGTAGATAAGTCAAAAGTGGAAGTCATTCAAAAATTAACTACCCCTAAGACTGTGAAAGATGTGAGATCCTTTTTAGGACATGCTGGTTTTTATCGAAGATTCATTCATTCTTTTAGTACCATTGCCAAACCATTGTGTAACTTGTTGTCACAAGATGTCCCATTTGATTGGACATCAAAATGTCAAGAAGCTTTTGAAAAGCTTAAAGGGTTGTTGACAACTACACCAATCATGCAAGCTCCTGATTGGTCTTTACCATTTGAACTGATGTGTGATGCTAGTGATTTTGCGGTTGGGGCTATTTTAGGGCAAAGAAAAGACAAGAAACCTCATGTCATATTTTATACTAGCAAGAGTTTGAATGATGCTCAATTGAATTACACTACAACTGAAAAAGAACTCTTAGCTGTGGTCTTTGCATTAGACAAGTTTAGGTCTTATTTGGTTGGATCTCTTGTTATTGTTTTCACTGATCATGCAGCATTGAAATATTTGCTCACAAAACAAGATGCCAAACCACGTTTGATTCGATGGATCCTCCTACTCCAAGAGTTTAACATTGAAATTCGAGATAAAAAGAGAGTAGAGAATGTAGTGGCTGATCATTTGTCTCGTCTTTCAAGTTATAAGACCATAATTGATGAATCTCCAATAAATGAACTCTTTGCTGATGAAAATTTATTTTGTGCAGGTACTGTCTCTTACATTGGTTCTCCATGGTATGCTGACATAGCAAATTACCTAGCCACAAGTCAGATTCCTTCTCATTGGTCTAAACTTGACAAACAAACTAGATGGGAAATCTATCCCCGACCCATAGAAGGCATTTAAGCCGTTCTTGGACGTAAAACCAAGGGAAGATGTGAGCCATAATCACAACCACCTATACATATGCTTCTTTTTTTAAAAAAATAAAGAAATAAATAAAGAGAGAGAAAGTGTGTGTGTGAGACTTCAGCTGACCTACATATAGGTGGTTTGATTAGCTTTTTAATTTCTCATCTATAAAATCCCCTCTTCCTTCCTTTCATTTCTACTCAACCCATACATTCAACAAATACAGAAGTGTGTAGAAATGGCAAGTTCCTCAGGTCATCAGATAAGAAATATTTGTGTTTTCGGTGGATCTAGTCCTAGAAAAGAAAAGGAGTTTTTAGAATCAGCCAATCATCTTGGTCAAGTGCTAGCTGAGAGAAATATTCATTTAGTGTATGAGGGAGACAGTCTTGGGTTAATGGGAGGTGTGTCAATAGCTGTATTTTTAGGAGGTAGTCAAGGTTTGGGGGTTGTCCCCGAAGCTTTAGCACAAGGGGACATCATTGGAAAAACAATTGGAGAGGAACTTCAGGTCTCCACAATGTCGACTCGAATGAATGCAATGTTTAACCATGCTGATGCCTTCATTGCTTTACCAGGTGGTCTAGGCACATTGGAAGAGATCTTTCATATTTCCTCTTGAGCTCAACTGCACATTCACCATAAACCCATAGGTTTGTTAAATGTTAATGGTTATTATGATAAGTTGTTGTCTTTTCTTGATCATGCTGTGGAACAGGAATTTCTAGCTTCTTCTGCACGACAAATCATAATCTCTACTGCTACTGCTAAACAATTGATTGACCAACAACAATCTTTCATTCATGTGATTGATCCTTCCATGAGTCGCATAAATTGGATTTGAGCCTTCATTTATGAATATTTGTGTCTTTTAGTTTTATTATTGTGTTTTGTTGTTTCTTATATTTGTTTCAGTGTGTTTCAGGTTTGTCAGTGTTTGTTATTTTAGGTGATATCTTTTATACTCTATCTTTCTACCTTAAAACATTGAGGACAATGTCTCTTTTTGGTTGGGCGGAGAGGGTAGTAGTTGATAAAAAAAAAAATTGTTTTTCATTTCATAAAGCATGTGCATAATTGTTGTTACTAGGAGGGCAGAGTAAAGGAGTTCTTTTGTTAAAGTGTCTCTTGAGACGCATCTTAGTAACCATTCTTAACAAGGTCTATTATAATACTTCTTCAAATATTCAGGTTTACAAACTCTCGCATTGTTATACTTCCTGAAATATTCAGGTTTACAAACTCTCGTATTGTTACCACTTAATTCTGCTCATATACTTATTTAACATGTATTCTTAAACCTTAATTTACACACACACACTTCAACATATGATTGTGGGTTGCATATTAGATTGTTACATTATTTATGTTCTTTTTTTAAAGGTAACAACTAAGGGAAAGGGATTGTATATAATTAAAAAAAAGAAAAAAAAAGAAAAAAATGATAATAATAATAATGTAGATAAGTTTGGTTTACTAGCCTCCCTAACTTAAGCAATTAAGCTCGAAGAGGTGTTTTAACACCTAATAGCCTAAAGTCAACTGACTTGGGAGCTATTGGCCAATGCTTGTTACATGGGTTGAGGAGAAAAGCTTAAGGAAATCAAACATTGCACTATCTACATATCAGTATCTGCGACCCGAGTTACTAAGCTCGTAGGGGTGTCTTAACACCTAATGCCCTAAGACAAACTAGTCTGGGAGTCATTAGTTGAAATCTCGTTACATGGGTTAAAGATGCATGGTGTTTTTAAATTATATGTATATATATTTAAAAAGAAAAGAAGACAAAAAAAGAAGACAAAAATAATAATCCCAACCCAAGGAAGTTAACTTTAAATAGTACAACAAAAAATTTGTTTTCTTCCAAGAAAAGCCCCGTAATTATGTGTTGATACATTGAGCACAAAAGAAAGGTTTATGAATATCTTGTTAAGAGGTATTGAGCAGGTATGTAAATTTAACGAGAGTTTGTTTATCTGGATAGATTAATGGAAGTTAAATGATGAATACCTTGTGCTTGACCGCTTTTTATGATCGGCTTGTTTTAACTCGCAAGTGCACAAGTGTGCGATGTAGCAATTAACTCGGTAAGATCGAGGTCATATCCACAGAGAGCTAGATCTGGAAATTAAGCTAAGTAACAAAAAAAACTCTAGAGAAATTAAATTAACAATAACTTGGTTGAAAATAATTGATGGATTTGTTTTTAAAGATAAAAAAAAATGTCAATAGATTTTAAATGACAAGAAAAAGTCTTGGTCCAAATCAATTTTAATGGTGATGTATTGGTGATTTCTTCAACATATATAAGATAACTCAACCTAATATCAACGATGGTGATATTAGATCGGAAGATATTACAATGAAGATTAGAAAGATGAAGATTGATTATTGCTTAAGAATGAACAAGTACTTTCATATTAAGTAAGACATTGAATCAAGCAATCTCTATACCAAAACTAAAGTTTGTGCATAAAAATTCAAGATTATAACATTACCTAAATGATTTCTAAAATTTCTTTACAATAATAAATCATTCATGAAGAAAATAAGAAGATAAACATTAAGATTTATTCATATCCTAAAGAACTCACCTCAATCACCATTATCCTTGATTTGGATCCAAGAAAGAGTTTAGCCAACCATGATTATATATAAGAACACTTCAATAAACATGAAAGAACTTGAATCCAACTGAAATAATAAGTTTTACAAACTAAAGAACCGAAATCTATAAAGAAGAACACAATACAATTTCAGAAAAAATTCGAACACAAATCTGACTCTAACTTTGGACAGCAATTCGACCCTCTTAGAAGCTTTGTTTCGAGAAGTCTATTAGAGACTTATTTATAGGAAATGCTGTCACCTTTCTATTAGAGACATATTTATAGGCAATTCTGTCACCTTTCCAGGTCATTAAAGAACAGCTCATTTGGACACCTGAGTAAAACGTTATGGGCAAAACACCGAAAGGTGTTCTGAAAAATCAAATCAAGACAGCTTTACAACTACTTTGATGCACGTTTTTCTTCCTCATTTATGAGGTGTCTCCTTCTTCTTTTTGACCCAAAATAATGTTAAAATATCCCCTCCAGCTTTCCATCCATGTGCTTGCCTTCTTGGATCAATGGATTACCCAAAATAAATCAATTGTTATTTGTTGTGTGGACATGTAAGATTATGGATTGTGTTTGGGTTGATTTAGGGCTGATTTGGGGCTGATTTTGGGCTGAATTTGAGCATCAAATAAGTATACAAATGTACTTATTATTTGGGCTAAGATGGACATTATAAGTATACAAATGTACTTATTATTTGGGCTAAGATTGACATTGAAACCTTGAGTGTTTAATGGTTGAAGTTTGCACACAACATAAGGCAAGTTTGGGCTTGAAATAAATCATATGATATTCTTTTCTAGAATTGGAATAGAATTGATTTTTGGGACAAATTTGGAGCACTTATTTGAACCAAGATTTGCTTCAATCTTCAACTAAATGTCTCTTCAATTCTTTGTTCTGAATTCCGACATTGAATTTTCTGAATTAATTCATTTAAGCTCCAAAAACCTATCGAAACATTAAAACAAACTTCATTACTAAAAAACACATCAATTATTATAAAAACAACCAAATAAAAACAATAAATACATATGTAAAATAAGAGACTTAATGACACTTTTGATGCACAATCACACCCCCCAACTTAGATTTTGCTAGTCCTCAAACAAAACAAAACATAAAACCTTTAAAATAAAATAATAATAATAACAACCATAATTAGGCTCGATTCATCACACTTGAAGGACCTATCATGCAAACATTGGTATCTTTAACTTAGTGTACACAATAGCAAATAAAGAAAAATAAGCATACTCACATTCTCTAAATCAAACATCCATACAAAATTTCCAAATTCAGTCATATTTATCGTGCAACCAACATAATTGATTCATATGAAAACTCAACTTCTAATCTTCCCTTCTCACCAACATAAACAAGGTAGCAAACTAGAGAAATATCTATATATATATATTTTTTTCTTTTTTCTTTCTTTTTTTTGAAGATATGATTTGTTCTTTGTCTTTAAGTTGTCACTTCCCTTTTGACGCGAATACAAACATTTGTGATGAATGCACCCGGTTACTCACAAAGTCATAAACTTAAAGTGCTTTGCATACTCATATTTCAAGCTGCCGTTTGACGTGAAGATAAACATTTGTGATGAATACCCCTAGTTACTGAGCAACTCAAAACATTGGAGTAGATAGAACTTTGTACACATTTATTTATTTATTTATTTATGTAATGATTGTTACTCTATTTACTTAAACCTTATTTAGGACTAGATCAAAAGGGATAATCACAAGTAAAGCATTATACTCATCTTTCATGCATATTCACACAACTCACACAACTTTTACAAGGAAAGATGTACTTCAGTAATCTTAAAAAAAAAGTATGCTATATCTTGCTTTATAAGATATTATCTATCCCAAATTAAAGCATGCAATGTTCAACATAATAATGAACCCAAAAAGGTAATGATGATCCTAAACAAGTCTCATTCACATACCAATGCAAGTATTTTTTTTTTTTTAACAAGCATGGTTATCTCAAGCATTCAACATAATGAAATATCTAAAATTATGTTTTACATTATCCTCAATGTAAAAGAGAAAAAGAAGAAAAGAATAAAGATTAGAAAATTGTTACTCCCCTTCTATTTTCAAGGATGAATGTTTGATTGAATTGGGCATGAGCTGACTTCTTGCTTGATTTTTTTTTTTAACCTGCATATCACAACTAAAAGAAAACATAAAAGAAAACATTGATGTTTTTTTTTTTTGAAAATAAAGAACCTCACACCCCCCAACTTAAAATAATGCATTGTCCCGAATGCATGAACAAGAAAATATAAGAGATGGAAGAAAGAAGAAAAAAATAAAAATGAAAATAAAAATAAAAATAAAAATAAAATAAAATAAAAACTCATTATTTTTTATACTACAATGGTATTGGATCTTCAAGATCCAATGTCTCAACTTCAGCCACAACATTTTCAAGATAAAGTTTCAATCGATGACCATTTACTTTGAAAATATTTCCATTCTTGGGATTTTCTACCTCAAATGCACCATGCTCAGAGATGGATTTAATCACAAATGGACCAATCCATTTTGTCCTCAACTTCCTAGGAAAGAGATGTAATCGTGAATTATACAAGAGAACCTTTTGACCAACATGAAAGGATTTTTATGTTTATCATGCAAAGTTTTCATCTTATGTTTTGAAATTTTTGCATTTTCAAATGCATCATTTCTTAGCTCCTCTAATTCATCCAATTGAAGCTTTCTATTTTTGCCAACCTCATTTTCATTATCATTGAATTGCCGAATGACCCAATATGCACGGTGCTCAATCTCAACAGGGAGATGACAAGGCTTTCCATAAACTAGCCTATAAGGAGACATTCCTAAAGAGGTCTTATAAGCAGTGCGATATGCCCACAAAGCATCAACTAGTCGTAGGGACCAATCTTTACGGTTTGGATTGACTGTTTTCTCTAAAATGTTCTTGATCTCCCTATTTGCCAACTCAACTTGGCCACTAGTCTGTGGGTGATAGGGGGTACTGACCTTGTGAATTACACCATATTTTCTCATCAAAATCCCAACGGGCTTGTTACAAAAATGTTTTCCCCCATCACTAATCATAGCCCGGGGCATGCCAAAACGAGAGAAAATATTTTCTTTCAAGAATTTGACCACAACTCGATGGTCATTGGTTCGAGATGCAATGGCCTCCACTCATTTAGACACATAATCAACAGTTACAAGGATGAATTGGTAACCAAATGAACTTGGAAATGGTCCCATGAAATCAATCCCCCAACAATCAAATATTTCCAAAACAAGGATGGGGTTAAGGGGCATCATACGCCTAGTGAGGCTACCTAGTCGTTGACATTGGTCATATGTAACACAGAAGGCATGAACATCTTTAAACATGGTAGACCAATAAAAACCACACTGCAAGATTTTGGCAATGGTTTTCTTGGAAGAGAAATGCCCACCACAGGCTAATGCATGACAAAAATTAATGACCCTTGGAATTTCATGATTAGGGATGCACCGCCTAATAATTTGGTCAGGACAATATTTAAATAGGTAGGGGTCATCCCAAAAAAAGGTGTGCACATTGCGTAAGAATTTTTGTTTGTCAAGTTTAGACCAATGAGAAGGAATCTGACTTGTGGCTAGGTAATTTGCTATGTCAGCATACCATGGAGAACCAATGTAAGAGACAGTACCTGCACAAAATAAATTTTCATCAGCAAAGAGTTCATTTATTAGAGATTCATCAATTATGGTCTTATAGCTTAAAAGACGAGACAAATGATCAGCCACTACATTCTCTACTCCCTTTTTATCTCGAATTTCAATGTTAAACTCTTGGAGTAGGAGGATCCATCGAATCAAACGTGGTTTGGCATCTTGTTTTGTGAGCAAATATTTCAATGCTGCATGATCAGTGAAAACAATAACAAGAGATCCAACCAAATAAGACCTAAACTTGTCTAATGCAAAGACCACAGGTAAGAGTTCTTTTTCAGTTGTAGTGTAATTCAATTGAGCATCATTCAAAGTCTTGCTAGCATAATATATGACATGAGGTTTCTTGTCTTTTCTTTGCCCTAAAACAGCCCCAACTGCAAAATCACTAGCATCACACATCAGTTCAAATGGTAAAGACCAATCAGGAGCTTGTATGATTGGTGCAGTTGTCAACAACCCTTTAAGCTTTTCAAAAGCTTTTTCACATTTTGATGTCCAATCAAATGGGACATCTTGTGACAACAAGTTACACAATGGTTTGGCAATGGTACTAAAAGAATGAATGAATCTTCGATAAAAACCAGCATGCCCTAAAAAGGATCTCACATCTTTCACAGTCTTAGGGGTAGTTAATTTTTGAATGACTTCCACTTTTGACTTATCTACCTCTATCCCTTTTGAAGAGACAATGTGACCTAAAACAATGCCATATGTCACCATAAAATGACACTTCTCCCAATTGAGTACAAGATTGCTCTCTTCACACCTTTCAAGAACTTTTTCTAGATTCATTAGACACAACTCATAAGAATCCCCATAAATTGAAAAATCATCCATGAAAACTTCTAAAAAATTTTCCACCATGTCACTAAAGATACTCATCATACACCTTTGAAAAGTGGTTGGTGCATTACACAAACCAAATGGCATTCTTCTATAAGCATAAGTACCAAAAGGACAAGTGAAAGTGGTTTTTTCTTGGTCTTCTAAAGAAATCTCAATTTCGTTGTAACCTGAGTATCCATCCAGAAAATAATAGAAAGCTCTTCCAGCTACTCTTTCAAGCACTTGGTCTAAAAATAGAAGCGGAAAATGGTCCTTCCTAGTCACCATGTTCAATTTACGATAATCAATGCACATACGCCATCTAGTTTGGATTCTAGTTGGTACCAGCTTATTATTTTCATTCTTCACTACCGTGACTCCAGATTTTTTTGGGACAACTTGGGTTGGACTAACCTATTTTGAGTTTGCAATAGGGTAAATGATACCTGCATCAAGTAGCTTAAGCACTTCACCTCTCACTACTTCCTTCATGTTTGGGTTCAATCGTCTTTGCATTTGCCTCACAGATTTAGCCTCTTCTTCAAAATAGATTCTATGTGTACATAAAAGAGGGCTAATTCCTTTCAAGTCAGTAATTTTTCACCCAATTGCTTTCTTGTGTTTTCTCACCACTCTCAAAAGTTTGTGTTCTTGCTTTATGCTAAGTTTTGATGAGATCACAATAGGATATGATTCATCTTCCCCTAGAAATGCATACTTAAGATCACTCGGTAAAGGCTTCCTTTCTAGTTTATTAGGCTGGACAAGAGATTCCTCAACTTTCACTTGGGGTGAAATCAAAGGCTCAAATGATGGGGTCCATTGACCTATTGACATAATAGGCATTGGATCTAGATAAGTCTCGAGTTCTCTTACTTCCTCATCAACACATTCCAAAGAACAAAATCTTTCATCATGAATTAAAGTTCTCTCCAATGGATCCTTGATCCACACTCTCTCAAAGTGTTCTTGACAAACTGTTTGGATGAAATCTACCTCTCTAATATCCTCATGTTCCCCGATTTGTTTGGAGACATTGAATATGTTAATCTCCACAGTCATATTCCCAAAAGACAATTTCATCACCCCATTCCTACAGTTAATTAAGGCATTGGATGTAGCTAGAAAAGGTCTCCCTAAGATGACTGGGATGAGGGCATTAGAACCTTGAATTGGTGCGGTGTCTAACACTACAAAATCAATAGGAAAGTAGAATTTATCTACTTGGACAAACACATCCTCAACGATACCCCTAGGAATCTTGATTGACCTATCAGCTAATTGAAGGGTGATTCGAGTAGGCTTGATTTCTCCTAAACCTAATTGTTCGTAAACAGTGTAGGGTATTAAATTCACACTTGCTCCTAAATCCAACAAAGCTTGATTTATCTTATGACTTCCAATAATGCATGAAATGGTAGGACAACCAGGATCTTTGTATTTGGGAGGGGTCTTAAACTGGATGATGGCACTAGCATGTTCAGTTAGAAAAGCTCTTTCTTTCACATTCAATCTCCTTTTGATTGTGCATAAATCCTTAAGAAACTTTGCATAAGATGGAACTTGTTTAATTGCATCAAGGAGTGGAATATTGACTTTCACTTGTTTGAACAATTCATAGATTTCTGAGTTCATAAGATCTTGTTTAGGTTTCCCTAACCTTTGTGGAAATGGTGCTCTAGGAACAAATTCTAAATCACTCATTTTGACTCTAATTTTTCTTGAATCATCTTCTTTCTCACTCATCTCTTTCTCATTTATCTCACCTTCTTTGTCACTCAAACTCTCATTTGTCACTTGTGTTTTGATTCCCTCTTCACTTTCCCTAGATTTCTCCTCTATAATACCTTTAGGAATCCTAAAACCTACACCTTTGTCAACAATCTTTCCACTTCTAAGGGTAGTGATGGCTTGGACTTGTTCATGGTTTGAAGGTTCACTAGGTGAGGATTCACTCATGTGTACCTGACCTCTAGGATTGGGCATTGGTTGAGCTGGGATTTTTCCCTTCTCTTGAATGCTTAGTGATTGAGTCAACTTAGTTAGTTGACTTCGAATGTCATCTAAGGTCCTATTGGTTTGGTCTTGGAATTTGTAAACTTGGTTGTTGATTCCTCCTTGCGTTTGCATGAATTGTTGAAAAGTATCCTCTAAGGATCTCTTATGAGGTGGTTGGTATGTGTTATGTGTGGGAGCATGAAATGGTTGGGGTGGAGGTTGAAATGTTTGAGGTACTGAAGAGCCCTCATTTCTCCATCCAAAATTTGGGTGGTTCCTCCATCCAGGATTATAGGTCTTAGAGTAAGGATTGCCTACTTGGTTTGGAAATGGCTTTCTTACATTACTTGAATTAGAAGTTTGGCCATATAGCACTTCCTTGAAGGCTGGAATGGTAGGACACTCAGTTGTCCTATGCCCTTTGCTCTCACAAACAACACAACTTTCCTCTTGTTATTCACTTATGGCATGTATTTTTTTAATCTCAAGAGACTCTACTTTCCTAGCCAACGAGGCTAATCTAGCATTGAGGTCATCAGTCTCTTTCAATTGAAACTTCCCACTTGAATGAGAAATGGTGTTTCTAGACTCAACATGAACTGGGAGAGAAGTCTCCCATTGCTTTGTGTTTTCAGCCAATTGATCAAAAAAATCAAAGGCCTCACTTGGTTCTTTGTCATAAAACTCACCATTACACATGGTTGACACTAGCTTTTTAAAATCTGCGGTAAGAGAGTCATAAAAGAAACTCACTAACCTCCACATCTCAAAACCATGATGAGGGCATGCATTTAATAAGTCTTTGAACCTTTCCCAAGCTTGGTGAAATGACTCATTTGGACTACAAGAAAAATTCATCATTTGACGTTGTAAAGCTGCTGTCCTATGAGTGGGGAAGTATTTTTTCAAAAATTCAGCTTGCATTTCTCTCCATGTACCTATAGACCTAGGACGCAAGGAGTTTAGCCAAAGCTTGGCTTTATCCTTTAGAGAGAATGGGAACAATTTAAGCCGAATGGTTTCCTCGGTGCATGTTCTATCAATAAAAGTATTACATACCTCTTCAAAGTCTTTAATGTGTATGTATGGATTTTCAGAATCCATACCATGAAATGTGGGAAGAAGTTGAATCATGCCCGGTTTCAAATTGAAAGCTTGTTGGTTAAGAGGTAAGATAATACACGAAGGTGTACTTTGTCTAGCCGGGTGAAGATACTCTCTAAGAGTTCGAAAATTAGGTTGATCATTGAATTGTGGAGGTCCATTACCTTGAACACTCCCTTCACCCTCTACATCTTCAACATTAGCCATGATAAAATAATAATAATAATAATAATAATAATAATAATAATAATAATAATATAACAATTATATGAATATGAAAAGAAAGGAAAGAAGAGAAAAAAAATTGCAAATAAAAGTAATAGCTCAAAAATAAAAATACAACAAATTAAGAAATTCACTCTCCAACTAATAAGCACTATTAACAACAATAAACATTAAAAGATAATTATAACAAGCATGAATAAACAAAAGGCGGTAATACCGGCCAAGCACTTTAGACAATAAATATAAGAAAAATAACAACAATAAACATTAAAAGATAATTATAACAAGCTTGAATAAAAAGGCGGTAATACCGGCCAAGCACTTTAGACAATAAATATAAGAAAAATAACAACAATAAACATTAAAAGATAATTATAACAAGCATGAATAAAAAGGCGGTAATACCAGCCAAGCACTTTAGACAGTAAATAAAAACAATATCAACCCAATAAAATGAAATAAACAAGAAAAATATTAGCAACTAATAAGAATAGACAATAAAAGAAAAATGGTTGAACCAACCAAAATCCAACAATTAATAGTCCAGTTCACAGTCCAATATCCGAAACGTTAAGGTCAAATTTTTTTTTTAGGCGGTAAAACCAGCCACTTGATTTGTTTTTTTAACTTTTTTTTTTTAGGCGGTAAAACCAGCCAATTAAATTTTTTTTATATGATCTTTTTTTAGTTTTTCAATAATCAAATCTAAATTTGTTACCTTTGCTTGCTAGCTCCCCGGCAACGGCGCCAAAATTGCTTAACCGCTTTTTATGATCGGCTTGTTTTAACTCGCAAGTGCACGAGTGTGCGATGTAGCAATTAACTCGGTAAGATCGAGGTCATATCCACAGAGAGCTAGATCTGGAAATTAAGCTAAGTAACAAAAAAAACTCAAGAGAAATTAAATTAACAATAACTTGGTTGAAAATAATTGATGGATTTGTTTTTAAAGATAAAAAAAAATGTAAATAGATTTTAAATGACAAGAAAAAGTAAGTCTTGGTCCAAATCAATTTTAATGGTGATGTATTGGTGATTTCTTCAACATATATAAGATAACTCAACCTAATATCAACGATGGTGATATTAGATCGGACGATATTACAATGAAGATTAGAAAGATGAAGATTGATTATTGCTTAAGAATGAACAAATACTTTCATATTAAGTAAGACATTGAATCAAGCAATCTCTATACCAAAACTAAAGTTTATGCATAAAAATTCAAGATTATAACATTACCTAAATGATTTCTAAAATTTCTTTACAATAATAAATCATTCATGAAGAAAATAAGAAGATAAACATTAAGATTCATTCATATCCTAAAGAACTCACCTCAATCACCATTATCCTTGATTTGAATTCAAGAAAGAGTTTAGCCAACCATGATTATATATAAGAACACTTCAATAAACATGAAAGAACTTGAATCCAACTGAAATAATAAGTTTTACAAACTAAAGAACCGAAATCTATAAAGAAGAACACAATACAATTTCAGAAAAAATTCGGACACAAATCTGACTCTAACTTTGGACAGCAATTCCACCCTCTTAGAAGCTTTTTTTCGAGAAGTCTATTAGAGACATATTTATAGGAAATTCTGTCACCTTTCCAGATCATTAAAGAACAGCTCATTTGGACACCTGAGTAAAACGTTATGGGCAAAACACCGAAAGGTGTTCTGAAAAGTCAAATCAAGACAGCTTTACAACTACTTTGGTGCACGTTTTTCTTCCTCATTTATGAGGTGTCTCCTTCTTCTTTTTGACCCAAAATAATGCTAAAATATCCCCTCCAACTTTCCATCCATGTGCTTGCCTTCTTGGATCAATGGATTACCCAAAATAAATCAATTGTTATTTGTTGTGTGGACATGTAAGATCATGGATTGTGTTTGGGTTGATTTGGGGTTGATTTAGGGCTGATTTGGGGCTGAATTTGGGCTGAATTTGAGCATCAAATAAGTATACAAATGTACTTATTATTTGGGCTAAGATTGACATTGAAACCTTGAGTGTTTAATGGTTGAAATTTGCACACAACATAAGGCAAGTTTGGGCTTGAAATAAATCATATGATATTCTTTTCTAGAATTGGAATAGAATTGATTTTTGGGACAAATTTTGAGCACTTATTTGAACCAAGATTTGCTTCAATCTTCAACTAAATGTCTCTTCAATTCTTTTTTCTGAATTTCGACGTTGAATTTTCTAAATTAATTCATTTAAGCTCCAAAAACCTATCGAAACATTAAAACAAACTTCATTACTAAAAAAACACATCAATTATTATAAAAACAACCAAATAAAAACAATAAATACATATGTAAAATAAGAGACTTAATGACACTTTTGATGCACAATCAGCTGGCAAAAATCTTGAAGCAAGAAAATTGATATTTTTAGCAAACCAAGGCATTGAACTAAGAGAAAGTAGAGATTTATCAGGAAAGTAATCATCAATTGGTGTGATGTTGGGTGTCGAATCTGTTGTCACTTTTGATAAAAGATTCGCATCAATATTTTCGGTGCCTTTTTCATCCTCGATTTCTTCTTGATTGGTCATGGCATGAGGAAATGGAAGTGTTGGTGGGAAATCAGTCTTTTCTTTGCAATGTTCAGATTCAACCTCTTCCTTACCCTTAGAGATTGACTCATCATCTTTCTCACAAGGTTCAAGAATTGGTTTTTGAATAACCTTACCACTACAAAAAGTGATGACTAATTTGACTTGATCTATGTGTTGACTTCCAAGACTACTTGCATTTGCATTGTATTGACCCTTGAGATTTTGCTGTGGTTGAGATGGAAACTTACGTTTCTCTTGAAAACTAAGAGCAGATGTGAATTTTGCAACAGTATCTTTAAAATTTGTTATGTTTTGAGCAAGTTGAGTGTTGATTGTCTCTTGCTTTTCAATGAATGCATACAAAGTTTCCTCAAAATTTCTTATAGGAGGTGGAGCACAAGGAGGTGCATATCCATAATAATTTTGGAAATTATGGTGTGCTTGAAACTATGGTTGTGAAGTTTGTGTATTGTCACTCTTCCAACTGAAATTTTGGTGATATCTCCAACCATGGTTGTATGTTTGGGAGTATGGCTTGTGGTTGACCCTTTGGAAACTGTTTAAAGCATGGGCTTGTTCATGGAGACATTCCTTAAAAGAAGTCAAGGTTGGACAATCGTTGGTTGAGTGTTCGTTTGTTTCACAGATTTGACACACAATGTTTTCAACAGATTTTAATTGACCACTCCTTTTCAATTCTAGTGCGTCGACTTTTCTAGCTAAAAATGCAAACTTGGCTTGAAGGTCATGATCTTCCCTAAGGTTGTACATACCTCCACTAGATGTATGAGGTTGAGTTTTACTCGGAGCCTTATAAGTACCCGCAGTGTCCCAATTTTGAGCATTTTCGGCTAACAAGTCTAAGTACTTCATTGCTTCATTAGGGTCTTTATCTTCAAAAGTTCCATTGCACATCAATTCAACCATTTGCATATCTTTAGGTGTTAACCCTTCATATAAATGTAAAACCAATCTCCATGTTTCAAAACCATGATGAGGGCAAGTACTAAGCAAGTCTCGATACCTATCCCACCATTGGTAAAATGTTTCTCCTGGTTTTTAAGTGAAAGTAGTGATTTGTCTTTTGAAAGAGTTTGTTCTCTGAGATGGGAAAAACTTCTTTAAAAACTGTTGGTGCATTTCATCTCAAGCACGAATGGATCCTGGTCTCAAATTTTGTAGCCATGTTTTAGTTTTATCTTTTAATGAAAAAGGAAAAAGCTTTAATCTGATGGTGTTCATGCTACAATTTAAATTATTATATGTGTTGCAGATCTCCTCAAATTCCCTTAAATGCAAGTATGGATTTTCCAATTCTAAAATAAATATTATAATTTATACAAAACTTACCTCTACGGCAACGACGCCAAAACTTGACACGACTGAAAGATTGATGTCTTCTCCCAAGTGTAGGAGTGTCAAAGTAATAAATAACCCGGCAAGACCGAGGTCGAACCACAAAGAGGTTAATTGTACAAATTGTAAAGAACAATTATAAACAACAACAATAGTAACAACAACAACAATAATAGTAGTAGTAGTAACAATAATAATAATAATAATAATACTAGTAGTAGTAGTAATAATAATAATAATAATACTAATAATAATAATAAAGAAAAAGAAGGAGAAGAAGATGAGAACTTTGAGATGGAATATTAATGTAACGATTAAACAATGATAATAACAAATGTCAAGGTTAGAGGTTCCACTAATGGTATATCAAACAAGTATAGTATAAACTCTTATTATTGAATTGGAAACCACACACAAAGGAGGTTCCAATCAGATTATATATTGTTAACATGATTACATTAGTCATCTTATTCGATTAATGCTAATACTTGTAAATCTCGTCAAGCATTCATGATTATAACTTATGTTAACAACAAATCAAGTTCCTTTCATAGCTTAGGTGTCGGTTATACCATACAGTATGGGCTACGAAAGTGCCAAGCATTTGTTGTACCAAGTGTTATACAACATAAATCAAGATTAGTCATTTAACAAGCAAAGTATTAAAGAGTGAACAAGATAACAAATACAAAACATGTTAGTATCAAATATTAAAGTCCATATTGAGTTTACACTATACTTATTCTTACACCATTAGTGTAACCTTTTCACCTTGACATAATAAACTTAGCTAGACATAATGAAAGAAAGAAAAATAAATAAACAAAATAAAAACATAAATAAGATAAAAGTTAACTAAGTAAAGGAAAGGAAATGAAAGGCATAATAAACTTGAAATTAATGAAAGCAAAGCTTAAACATTACAAAAAATACAAAGAGAGAAAGGAAGAGCATGATCTTGATCTGAACACCAAGATGCCTAAATGCATGGCAAATGCCTCCTTTTATAGGCCAAAAATGGGAACTATTGATTTGATGACTAATTGATAAGTGGGTGACCAACTTTTGACTTGGTGACAATCCTTATCTTCTCTTGTCTGCCCAAAACGTCATTGATAACGTCAAAATTGGAGCCAGTTGCAAACATGAAAGTTGTAGGCAATTGTCTCAGCTTTCTTGTGTAAAACATTCAGCTCATTTGGACTTCTAGAACTCCAGATATGGCCAAAATATCGAACAGTGCTCGGGCTGGAAGACAGATTCGGGCTTCTTTGTTGTTGCTACAATTTGGACTTGATAATGGCCTTTTTAGATCTTGGGCTCCATATGAAAGTTGTAGGCCTATGTCTTACCTTTCCATCCATATAAAATAGTCCTAAATCTGAGATCTATAGCTCCAACATACGATCCAATTACCGAATAGTGTTCCGGTTTGGATTGCACCAACATCTCTTTTCTAATTTTGGTCATCTTTTTGCCCTTGCAATTTAAGTTCTTCAAGTCATCAATCAATCCTTTCATTTATGTGATAGGCCTGCATTTAAAATGAATATTTACCACAAATTAAAGGTATCTTATATTATTAGATACGTTATTATAAAACATGCTTTAGTTAAGGAGTTATTGATACTTCAAGTGCAAAATGATGATATAAAACCATGATAAAAATGCACTTTTAAGTACTAATCAGCTAGCCTTGAGTATCGATTTTCAAGGGCCATAACATTTGATCCGATCGTTGGATTGCCTTCAAATTTTTACAAGAGTTTCTATAGGCCATTTTTCATGGGCATGCTATAGAATCGACCTACAAGACTTGAGTTGTGGATAAAAAGGGCTATAACTTTTGATCTGATGGTTAGATCGCTCTCAAATTTTTATATTAGTTGGTGAACTCTATTTTTATGGAGTTGCTTTGGAATCGTTGCTCCGTGACGAGGAGGTCTGGTTGACCAGACTTGAGTAGTGGCTTAAAAGGGCCATAACTTTTGAACTAACCATTGGATCACGCTCAAATTCTTACACGAGTTTCTATAAGCCATGTTTTTTAGGTTTTCTATGGAATCGGTACTTGGTGCAGAGGAGATCTTGTCAACCAAACTTGAGTTCCAGCTTACAATGGCCATAACTTTTGATCTAATTGTTGGATTGCCTTTAATTTTTTTCATTAGAATCCATAGGCCGTTTTCCATGGGGATGCTATAGAAACGGTACTCAATGACGAGGAGGTCTGGTCGGCCACACTTGATTAGCAGCTTAAAAGGGCAATACCTTTTGATCTGATTGTTGAATTGCGTTCAAATTTTTATACGAGTTGGGTAACGCTATTTTCATCGGGGTTGCTATGGAATCGAATACCAGAAAACCATAACTTTTTATCAGACCTTTAGACCGCACTCAAATGTTTTCACAAGTTTCCATTGGCCATTTTCCATGGGGATGTTATGGAATCGGTACTCGGTGATGAGGAGGTCTGGTTGGCCAGACGTAAGTAGCGGATAAAAAAATTCATAACTTTTGATTCGATGGTTAGATCATGCTTAAATTTTTATCCCAATTAGGAAACGTCATTATCATCGTGGTTGCTCTAGAATCGCTACTCGTGGCAAGGAGGTCTGGTTAGCTAGACTTTAGTAACGGCTAAAACGGGCCATAACTTTTGATCTCATGGTTAGATCGCGATTAAATTTTTATACTACTTGGGGAACGCCATTTTCATCAGGGTTGCTTTAGAATTGCTACTCTATGATGAGGAGGTATGGTCGATAAGACTTGAGTAGCAGCTTCGAAGGGCCATAACTTTTGATCTGATCATTAAATCACGCTTAATTTTTTATACGAGTGGGGGAACACCGTTTTAATCGGGGTTGCTTTGGAATTGCTACTCCATGACGAAGAGGTCTTGTCGGCCAAACTTGATTAGTGGCTTAAAAGGGCCATAAGTTTTGAAACTACCATTGGATCGCGCTCAAGTTCATACATGAGTTTCCATATGCCGTGATCCTTGGGGTTGTTATGGAATCGGTACTCGATGTAGAGGAGGTCTGGTCGGCCAAACTTGAGGAGAAGCTAAAAAGGGCCATAACTTTTGATCTGAATATTGTATCGTGCTTAAATTTTTATCCTAGTTGGGGAACACCGTTATCGTCATGGTTGCTCTAGAATTGCTACTCCACAACAAGGAGGTCTGGTCAGCCAGACTTTAGAAGCGACTAAAAAAGGCCATAACTTTTGATCCGATGGTCGGATCGCGCTTAAATTTTTATACTATTTAGGGAACGCCATTTTCATCAGTGTTGCTTTGGAATCGCTACTCTGTAACGAGTAGGTCTGGTCAGCAAGACTTGAGTAGGATCTTCGAAGGGCCATAACTTTTGATGTGATTGTTAGATCACGCTTAATTTTTTATATGAGTGGGGGGACACCATTTTTATTGGGGTTGCTCTGGAATTGCTACTCTGTGACGAGGAGGTCTTGTCAACCAAACTTGATTAGCGGCTTAAAACAGCTATAACTTTTGAACCTACCATTGGATTGCGCTCAAATTCTTACACAAGTTTCCATAGGCCATGTTCCTTAGGGTTGTTATGGAATCGGTACTCGTTGTAGAGGAGGTCTGGTCAGCCAGACTTGAGGTGTGGCTAAAAAGGGCGATAACTTTTGATCTGTGATTGATACTTAAAAGTGTATTTTTATCAAGGTTTTATATCATCATTTTGCTCTTGAAGTATCAATAACTCCTTAACTAAAACATATTTTATAATAATATATCTAATAATATAAGATACCTTTAATTTGTGGTAAATGTTCATTTTAAATGCAGGCCTATCACATAAATGAAAGGATTGATTGATGAATTTAAGAACTGAAATTGAAAGGACAAAGAGATGACCAAACTTAGAAAAGAGATGGTAGTGTAGTCTAAACTGGAACACTATTTAGTAATTGGATTATATCTAGAGTTGTAGATCTCATATTTAGGTCTACTTTATATGGATGGAAAGGTAAGACATAGGCCTACAACTTTCATATGGAGCTCAAGATCTAAAAAGTTCATTTTCAAGTTCAAATTGGAGCAACAACAAAGAAGTCTCAATCTGTTCTCCAGCCCGAGCACTATTCAGTATTTTGGCCATATCTAGAGTTCTAGAAATTGAAATGATCTGAATGTTTTACACAAGCAAGCGGAGACAATTTTCTACAACTTTCATGTTTTCAACTGGTTCCAATTTTGACGTTATCAATGATGTTTTGGGTAGACAAAAGAAGATAAGGATTGTCACCAAGTTAAGAGTTGGCCACCTATGCGTCAATTAGTCATCAAATCAATAGTTCCCAATTTTGGCCTATAAAAGGAGGCATTTGCCATGCATTTAGGCATCTTGGTTTCCAGATCAAGATCATGCTCTTACTTTCTCTCTTTGTATTTTTTGTAATGTTTATGCTTTGCTTTCATTAATATCAAGTTTATGCCTTTCATTTCCTTTCCTTTACTTAGTTAACTCTTATCTTATTTATGTTCTTATCTTGTTTATTTATTTTTCTTTCTTTCATTATGTTTAGCTAAGTTTATTATATCAAGGTGAAAAGGTTACACTAATGGTGTAAGAATAAGTATAGTGTATGGGATAAGTATAATGTAAACTTAATATGGACTTTAATGTTTGATACTAACATGTTTTATATTTGTTATCTTGTTCACTCTTTAATACTTTGCTTGTTAAATAACTAATCTTGATTTATGTTGTATAACACTTGGTACAACAAATGCTTGGCACTTTCATAGTTCATACTGTATGGTATAACCGACACCTAAGCTATGAAAAGAACTTGATTTGTTGTTAACATAAGTTATAATCATGAATGTTTGACAAGATTTACATGTATTAGCATTAATCGAACAACATGACTAATGTAATCATGTTAACAATCTATAATCTGATCGGAACCTCCTTTGTGTGTGGTTTCCAATAGAATAATAAGAATTTATACTATACTTGTTTGACATACTATTAGTGGAACCTCTAACCTTGACATTTGTTATTATCATTGTTTCCTTACATTAATATTCCATCTCAAAGTTCTCATTTTTTTCTTCTTCTTCTCCTTCTTTTTCTTTATTATTATTATTATTATTATTATTACTACTATTATTATTAGTATCACTGCTACTAGACCCTGATGAAGCAATGGAGTACTTAGCCTTGTTAGCTGAAAATGCTCAAAATTGGAACATCGCGAGTACTTATGAGGCACCGGGTAAAACTCCACTTCATACATCTAGTGGAGGTATGTACAACCTTAGGTATGACCTCCAAGCCAAGTTTGCATCTTTAGCTAGAAAAGTTGAGGCATTAGAATTGAAAAGGAGTGGTCAATTAAAATCTATTGAAAACATTATGTGTCAAACATGTGAAACAAATAAACACTAAACCAATAACTGTCCAACCTTGCCTTCTTTTAAGGAATGTCTCCATGAACAAGTCCATGCTTTAAATAGTTTCCAAAGGACCAACCACAACCCATACTCACAAATATACAATCCTGGTTAGAGAATGGAGTGATGAAATTATCATTTGGAAACATGACATTGGAGATGAATATTTTCAATATTTGCAAGCAACCTGGAGATGATAATGATTTACAAGAAGTAAATCATATTGATGAATTAGTTTATGATCAACTTGAATCTATTTTAAGTAAAAATAAGTTGGATGAATCTGAAGATTTGCAAATGATTTATTCTAAGAAAGAAATCATGGATGGAAAATGCACTGAAAGTGTTGATACGGATCTTTTATCAAAAGTGACAACAAATTCAGCATCTGACATCATACTAATCAATGATTACTTTCCTAATGGATCCTTATTTTCTCTTAGTCTAATGCTTTGGTATGACAAAAATATCAATTTTATTGTTTTAGGAGATTTGCCAGCTGATTGGAGTACCCAAGACAAAGAAAAGTTTTTGAACGAAGTGAAGAAATTTTATTGTGAAGACACTAACTTATTCAAATATTATCCTGATCAAATATTTTGAAGATGCATTCCCGACAATGAGGCAAATAGTGTCATTAAATTTTGTCATTCTGAGACATGTAGGGGTCATTTCTCATCAAGAAAGACAATTGCAAAAATCTTACAAAGTGGATTTTACTGGTCCACCATGTTCAAGGAGTCACATGCATTCTGCAAGTCTTGTGAAAATTGTCAAAAAGTTGATAATGGTTTAAAAGTTTTGTTTTATAATTATCAACTCTATTTATTCCCTAGAGAGCTAAGATCAAGATGGAGCAATCCTTATAGGGCCTTTGATATTGAGAATCCAAAGAATGACAATGTTTTTAAGGAAAATGAACATCGTTTAAAAACTTACTTTGATAATTTTTCTAGTGAAAATGAATCAACTGGTTTGAATGATCTTAAAATAAAGGTTGATTATTTTGTTTTTCTCACATTGTTTTTGTGTTTCTTTTTAAGTGATTCTTGCTAGTTTCTCTCACCCCGGTCAAATGGTGGACAATGGTACTCCATGACTGAAGTCGGTTCTTTTAGTTTCCCATAATAACTGATATCTATGTATATATTTGTGCAATTCTTTGAATCTCTCTTCTAATTCTCATTTGAAAATGGACACTAATTGACACGACGAAAAGATTGATGTCTTCTCCCAAGTGCAGGAGTGTCGAAGTAATAAATAACCCGGCAAGACCGGGGTCGAACCACAGGGAGGTTATTTGTACAAATTATAAATAATAATAATACAACAACAATAACAATAACAATAACAACAATAACAAGAATAATAACAACAACAACAACAACAACAACAACAACAACAACAATAATAATAATAATAATAATAACAATAATAATAATAGTAATACTAATAATACTAATAATAAAACTAATAATACTAATAATAATAATAATAATAATAGTAGTAGTAGTAGTAGTAGTAGTAGTAGTAGTAGTAGTAGTAGTAGTAGTAGTAGTAGTAGTAGTAGTAGTAGTAGTAGTAGTAGTAGTAGTAGTAGTAGTAGTAGTAGTAGTAGTAGTAGTAGTAGTAGTAGTAGTAGTAGTAGTAGTAGTAATAGTAGTAGTAGTAGTAATAATAATAATAATAAAGAAAGAGAAGAAGAAGATGATGATGAGAACTTGGAGATGGAAAATTAATGTAAGCATTAAACAATAATAATAACAAATGTCAAGGTTAGAGGTTCCACTAATGGTATATCAAACAAGTATAGTATAAACTCTTATTATTGAATTGGAAACCACACACAAAGGAGGTTCCAATCAGATTATATATTGTTAACATGATTACATTAGTCATCTTATTCAATTAATGCTAATACTTGTAAATCTCGTCAAGCATTCATGATTATAACTTATGTTAACAACAAATCAAGTTCCTTTCATAGCTCAGGTGTCGGTTATACCATACATTATGGGCTATGAAAGTGCCAAGCATTTGTTGTACCAAGTGTTATACAACATAAATCAAGATTAGTCATTTAACAAGCAAAGTATTAAAGAGTGAACAAGATAACAAATATAAAACATGTTAGTATCAAACATTAAAGTCCATATTAAGTTTACATTATACTTATTCTTACACCATTAGTGTAACCTTTTCACCTTGACATAACTAACTTAGCTAGACATAATGAAAGAAAGCAAAATAAATAAACAAAATAAGAACATAAAAGTTAACTAAGTAAAGGAAAGGAAATGAAAGACATAAACTTAATATTAATGAAAGCAAAGCATAAACATTACAAAAAATACAAAGAAAGAAAGGAAGAGCATGATCTTGATCTGGAAACCAAGATGCCTAAATGCATGGCAAATGCCTCCTTTTATAGGCCAAAATTGGGAACTATTGATTTGATGACTAATTGATAAGTGGGTGGCCAACTTTTGACTTGGTGACAATCCTTATCTTCTCTTGTCTGCCCAAAACGTCATTGATAACGTCAAAACTGGAGCCAGTTGCAAACATGAAAGTTGTAGGCAATTGTCTTAGCTTTCTTGTGTAAACAATTCAGCTCATTTGGACTTCTAGAACTCCAGATATGGCCAACATACCGAACAGTGCTCGGGCTGGAAGACAGATTCGGGCTTCTTTGTTGTTGCTACAATTTGGACTTGATAATGACCTTTTTAGATCTTGGGCTCCATATGAAAGTTGTAGGCCTATGTCTTACCTTTCCATCCATATAAATTGGACCTAAATCTGAGATCTGTAGCTCCAGATATAACCCAATTACCGAATAGTGTTCCGGTTTGGATTGCACCGACATCTCTTCTCTGAGTTTGACCATCTCTTTATCCATGCAATTTAAGTTCTTCAAGTCATCAATCAATCCTTTCATTTATGTGATAGACCTGCATTAAAAATAGACATTTACCATAAATTATAGGTATCTTATATTATTAGATACATTATTATAAAACATATTTTAGTTAAGGAGTTATTGATACTTCAAGTGCAAAATGATGATATAAAACCATGACAAAAATGCACTTTTAAGTACTAATCACACCCCTCAACCAGCTTATTACTAGTCCCTAGTAATCAAAGCGTTAAAACAATTTGCAAATTTCACAAAGCAAGGTATTCATCATTTAACTTCCATTAATCTATCCAGATAAACAAACTCTCATTAAATTTATATATCTGCTCAATACCACTTAACAAGATATTAATAAACCTTTCTTTTGTGCTCAATGTATCAACACATAATTATAGGGCTTTTCTTGGAAGAAAACAAAATTTTTGTTCTAATGTTTAAGGTTAACTTCCTTGGGTTGGGATTACTATTTTTGTCTTCTTTTTTTTTTTAACTCTATATACATATACTTTAAAAACATCATGCATCTTTAATCCATGTAACGAGCTTTCAGCTAATGACTCCCAGACCAGTTGGTCTTAGGGCATTAGGTGTTAAGACACCCCTACGAGCTTAGTAACTCGGGTCGCAGATACTGATATGTAGATAGTGCAATGTTTGATTCCCTTAAGCTTTTCTCCTCAACCCATATAACAAGCATTGGGCCAATAGCTCCCAAGTCAGTTGACTTTAGGGTATTAGGTATTAAAACACCCCTTCGGGCTTAATTGCTTAGGTTAGGGAGGCTACGAAACCAAACTTATCTACATTTTTATTATCATCATTTTTTTTTTCTTTTTTTTCTTTTTTTTTTCTTTTTTTTTTAATTATATACAATCCCTTTCCCTTAGTTGTTACCTTTAACAAAAGAACATAAATAATGTAATAATCCAATATGCAACCCATAATCATATGTTAAAGTGTGTGTGTGTAAATTAAGGTTTAAGAATACATGTTAAATAAGCATATGAGCAGAATTAAGTAATAACAATACGAGAGTTTGTAAACCTGAATATTTCAGGAAGTATCATAATAGACCTTGTTAAGAATGATTACTAAGATGCGTCTCAAGAGTCACTTTAACAAAAGAACTCCTTTACTCTGCCATCCTAGTAACAACAATTATGCACATGCTTTATGAAATGAAAAACAATTTTTTTTTTATCAACTACTACCCTCTCCCCCCAACCAAAACGAGACATTGTCCTCAATGTTCTAAGGTAGAAAGATAGAGTATAGAAGATATCACCTGAAATAACGAACACTGACAAAACCTGAAACACACTAAAACAAAAATAAGAAATAACAAAACACAATAATAAAACCAAAAAACACAAGTTTTTACAAACAAAAAAAATTCAAATCGCAGTTGTGAATGTGGCTCACATCTTCCCTTGGTTTTACGTCCAAGAACAGCTTAAACGCCCTCAATGGGTCCGGGATAGGCTTCCCATCCAATTTTCTTAAAAATTGGCAAACAGGTTCTTTTTTAGTCAGATTCCCAAGACTAAGTCAAGTATGTTCTTTATGAAAATGGGTTCATAAGTTATGAATTGCACGATGCTTATCTTGAGTATGATGAGACTTAAGAGTCAATAGAAGATTATCTAAAGACTCTCTGTGTTTTGAAATAAATCCCACCTTTTGATAATTTTCACAGTTTTTGCAAAATGCATGTGACTCCTTGAATATGGTTGGCCAGGAAAATCCACTTTGTAAGATTTCTACAATCCTTTTTTTTGAAGAGAAATGATCCCCACATGCCTTAGAGTGACAAAATTTAATGAAATTACTTACCTCATTGTCGAAAATGCATTTTTGAAATATTTGATCAGGACAATAATTGAATAAGTAAGGGTCATCCCAACAAAAATTTTGCTCGTTGCTCAAAAATTTTCTTTTGTCTTCAATACTCCAGTGAGCTGGCAAAAATTCTGAAGTAAGAAAATTGATATTTTTAGCAAACCAAGGCATTGAACTAAGAGAAAGTAGAGATTTATCAGGAAAGTAATCATCGATTGGTGTGATGTCGGGTGTCGAATCTGTTGTCACTTTTGATAAAAGATCCGCATCAACCTTTTCGGTGCCTTTTTCATCCTTGATTTCTTCCTGATTGGTCATGGCATGAGAAAATGAAAGTGCTGGCGGAGAATCAGTCATTTCTTTGCTATTTTCAGATTCAACCCCTTCCTTACCCTTAGAGATTGACTCATCATCTTTCTCACAAGGTTCAAGAGTGGGTTTTTTAATAACCTTACCATTGCGAAGAGTGATGACTGATTTGACTTGATCCATGTGTTGACTTCCAGAACTACTTGCATTTGCATTGTATTGCCCCTTGGGATTTTGCTGTGGTTGAGATGGAAACTTACCTGTCTCTTGAAAATTGAGAGCAGATGTGAATTTTGCAAGAGTATCTTTAAAATCTGTTATGCTTTGAGCAAGTTGAGTGTTGATTGTCTCTTGCTTTTCAATGAATGCATACAAAGTTTCCTCAAAATTTCTTGTAGGAGGTGGAGCATGAGGAGGTACATATCCATGATAATTTTGGAAATTCTGATGTGCTTGAAACTGTGGTTGTGAAGTTTTTGCACTGTCACTCTTCCAATTGAAATTTTGGTGATTTCTCCAACCAGGGTTGTATGTTTGCAAATATGGGTTATAATTGGGCCTTTCGAAACTATTTAAAGCATGAGTTTGTTCATGGAGACATTCCTTAAAAGAAGGCAAGGTTGGACAATCGTTGGTTGAGTGTTCATTTGTTTTACAGATTTGACACACAATGTTTTCAACAGATTTTAATTGACCACTCTTTTTTAATTCTAGTGCCTCGACTTTTCTAGCTAAAGATGCAAACTTGGCTTGAAGGTCATGATCTTCCCTAAAGTTGTACATACCTCCACTAGATGTATGAGGTTGAGTTTTACTCGGCACCTCATAAGTACCCGCGGTGTCCCAATTTTGAGCATTTTCAGCTAACAAGTCTAAGTACTCCATTGCTTCATCAGGGTCTTTATCTTCAAAAGTTCCATTGCACATCAATTCAACCATTTGCCTATCTTTAGGTGTTAACCCTTCATAGAAATGTGAAACCAATCTCCATGTTTCAAAACAATGATGAGGGCAAGTACTAAGCAAATCTCGATACCTATCCCAACATTGGTAAAATGTTTCTCCTGGTTTTTGAGTGAAAGTGATGATTTGTCTCTTGAAAGAGTTTGTTCTATGAGATAGGAAAAACTTCTTTAAAAATTGTTGTTGCATTTCATCCCAAGCACGTATGGATCCTGGTTTTAAATTTTGTAGCCATGTTTTAGCTTTATCTTTTAATGAAAAAGGAAAAAGCTTTAATCTGATGGTGTTCATGCTACAATTTAAGTTATTATATGTGTTGCAAACCTCCTCAAATTCCCTTAAATGCAAGTATGGATTTTCCAATTCTAAACCATGAAAAGAAGGTAAAAGTTGAATAATACCTGGTTTAAAATTAAAATGAGATGCATCAGGAGGAAAAACTATGCATGATGGTGCACTTGTTCTTGTGCGATTCATGTGGTCTTTAAGTGTTCTAGCACGATTATTCTCATTATTTTCATTTTGAAGTGATTGATTATCTTCTTCGGCCATATTTTCTGAAAATGATGAGGATACCCTACAAAGTCTACCACTTGATGTACGAGACCACTCTCATGCATGTGTAAGAATAGAATAAAAGGAAGAAGAAAACAAAAGAAGAAGAACAAAATAAAAAGAAACAAAGTTATATACAAGAAAAGTGAAAAGAGAAAATAAAATAAAATACTATAATTTATACAAGAACTTACCTCCCCGGCAACGGCGCCAAAAACTTGACACGACGAAAAGATTGATGTCTTCTCCCAAGTGCAGGAGTGTCGAAGTAATAAATAACCCGGCAAGACCGGGGTCGAACCACAGGGAGGTTATTTGTACAAATTATAAATAACAATAATACAACAACAATAACAATAACAATAACAACAACAATAATAATAACAATAACAATAACAACAACAATAATAATAACAATAACAATAACAACAACAACAACAACAAAAACAATA
>NW_011501520.1:0-3078 GCF_000495115.2 Populus euphratica | reverse complement strand
TAATAATAATAATAATAATAATAATAATAATAGTAGTAGTAGTAATAATAATAATAATAATAATAATAATAAAGAAAGAGAAGAAGAAGAAGATGATGATGATGAGAACTTGGAGATCAAATATTAATGTAAGGATTAAGCAATAATAATAACAAATGTCAAGGTTAGAGGTTCCACTAATGGTATATCAAACAAGTATAGTATAAACTCTTATTATTGAATTGGAAACCACACACAAAGGAGGTTCCAATCAGATTATATAATGTTAACATGATTACATTAGTCATCTTATTCAATTAATGCTAATACTTGTAAATCTCGTCAAGCATTCATGATTATAACTTATGTTAACAACAAATCAAGTTCCTTTCATAGCTCAGGTGTCGGTTATACCATACATTATGGGCTATGAAAGTGCCAAGCATTTGTTGTACCAAGTGTTATACAACATAAATCAAGATTAGTCATTTAACAAGCAAAGTATTAAAGAGTGAACAAGATAACAAATATAAAACATGTTAGTATCAAACATTAAAGTCCATATTAAGTTTACATTATACTTATTCTCACACCATTAGTGTAACCTTTTCACCTTGATATAATTAACTTAGCTAGACATAATGAAAGAAAGCAAAATAGATAAACAAAATAAGAACATAAAAGTTAACTAAGTAAAGGAAAGGAAATGAAAGGCATAAACTTAATATTAATGAAAGCAAAGCATAAAAAATACAAAGAGAGAAAGGAAGAGCATGATCTTGATCTGGAAACCAAGATGCCTAAATGCATGGCAAATGCCTCCTTTTATAGGCCAAAATTGGGAACTATTGATTTGATGACTAATTGATGAGTGGGTGGCCAACTCTTGACTTGGTGACAATCCTTATCTTCTCTTGTCTGCCCAAAACGTCATTGATAACGTCAAAAATGGAGCCACTCAAAAACATGAAAGTTGTAGGAAATTGTCTCAGCTATCTTGTGTAAAAACTTCAGCTCATTTGGACTTCTAGAACTCTAGATATGACCAAAATACTGAACAGTGCTCGGGCTGGAGGACAGATTCAGGCTTCTTTGTTGTTGCTATAATTTGGACTTGAAAATGGCCTTTTTAGATGTTGGGCTCCATATGAAAGTTGTAGGCCTATGTCTTACCTTTCCATCCATATAAAGTAGACCTAAATTTGAGATCTATGGCTCTAGATATGACCCAATTACCAAACAGTGTTCCAATTTGGATTGCACCGACATCTCTTTTCTAATTTTGGTCATCTCTTTGTCCTTGCAATTTAAGTTCTTAAAGTCATCAATCAATCCTTTCATTTATGTGATAGGCCTGCATTTAAAATGAACATTTACCACAGATTAAAGGTATCTTATATTATTATATATATTATTATAAAACATGCTTTAGTTAAGGAGTTATTGATACTTCAAGTGCAAAATGATGATGTAAAACCATGATAAAAATGCACTTTTAAGTACTAATCAACATTTAAGGAGCATTGCCTTTAATTCATCTAGTTTAGGTCCAAGGAGATCCCAATTCATGTGGAACAAGGGGTTGATGTGTCCGACCCAATACTAGTCTTGTTAGGCTTTTTTTTCCCCCCTAATACTACAAGGATAAAGAGTCAGCAATTTATTCTCCTAATTAAGTAATGAAGTTGGCCATATCTTATTCCTAAAAAAGAGAAGACTATTTAATATTTTTCCCACTTAGGAAGGAAAGTAATTAAATCAGCAACAAAGAAGGAAATTTGTTTTCTTATTTGTCTAAGTTAAATAAGGGATTCCAAGCTAATCAAGGACATCAAAGAGGGCAGCAACACAAATTTTCCAAATCAGATTTTTTCAATTTTGTTTAGGACTTCTTAAGGGTACAAATCTAATTCTAGCTTATTTAGGATGATATTTTTGGATTTTTAGTATTTTTAGAATTTTCTTCTTAGTTTTTGGGTTATTATTACTTATTTGGGTCAATTATAAGTGGGTTTCATATAAGTCCACCTAAGGGAGGTCCATTAGGGTTTATTTAAGTCCAAATTTATTATAAATAAAGGCATAACCAAACATGTAAGTTTACGCAATTTTCAGATCAATAAACTTCTTTGCTGCACTTATTGTGTGTTGGTGGGATAATCTCCCTTCCTTGGTTCTCTAAATAACTGAAAACGACTTATCGAAGAACAACTATTTTCGTGGCGTCATCCTTACACTTCTCGTTCGCGGATCAATATTCGTTGGGTGGGGGTTTCCGTTTTCAATAGTATTGGTGCCTAGGTACAAGTTATCTTTGTGTCACACTCCTATCAAACCTGATTTACTTGGCTTTCTAGGAATTGGTGTCTTTGTGTGTGGGTTGCGTGACCATGTGATCACGAGGTTCGTATCAGCTTTACATCAAAAAGTGTCTAGTATATCAACAAAATAAAGTTTTTTTTTAATAAAAAAACAAGTTCATTATAGCCATGACAAAAGTTGTAAATGGGTTATTTTACAGAAATATGGTAAAAGTATTTTGGAATTTTTATAAACATTGTTAGTGATCGTGATGTGTGATTTATTGGTAGGTTATATACTATATTGTTTAGCTTGTTGGGGAGGAGATAAAATCTTTCATTAGGAATCATCCCCAAACAAACAGGAAAAAATAATAATGGGTGGATGTTTTGTTAAAGGAATACTTAAAGCATTATGTATCAACCACACAACAAACTAACTAGAGTTGTTGGATTGTGTCGATTCTATTATAATCTCTACAAATTGTCTATTATAGATTCAAGCCCATTTGACAAAATATTTTCAGTGTGAATCATCCCTTTAACATAATGGGTGAATGCTTTATTGGAGTAATACTTAAAGCATTATGTAATAACCATGCAACAAAACTAACTAGAGTTGTTAGACCATGCATAGTTCTATTATAATCTCCATGAATCATCCATGATAGATTCAAGCCCATTTGATTTAGTGTTGGAAGTGTAGCCTTAAAACTATGTTGAAATAGCAGTGTTGAAGTTTGATAGGAAAATCTCAACCACACACAAGTTTGCAAGTGAAAGATAAAAAAATGTTTAA